>NW_027114407.1:2177137-2188366 GCF_000696795.3 Halyomorpha halys | reverse complement strand
GGATATTTTACTGCACGTTTTTCGGTTTCCTACAGTATAAATGTTTTTTAAAAACTCGCATTCATCTTTTTGTTGGTTCATTTAATTTATATAATTCTTCACTCTTTTCTCGGAAACCTCAAGAGAGTGGGTGACATTGTTGTTTGCTATTCATTTACAATTTACAAGCGGAAAAATACTGTTCAACAGGTGTTATGCCCCGTCGCGAAAGTTTAAGTGAGGCTTGATAGAATATTAAGCCGAAGCTTCTAATTATTTTTTAAAGTAAATTTTATGAAAATAGTCGAAATCGACGTGCAGTTTCCTATATTAATTAATAAATGCAATTAATATATTGGTATGAGTAATAACGTACATTTTAAGCCTACATTGATATGATTATTTCTGGAAATACGAGCTCGGGTTCGAAAACTTTTGCGATCGCAATACCTCCTGAATAAGTGAACTAAGGAAGGAGGTGGAAGTAAAAGTTAATAAATTATGCTTCTATTTTGTATTAGATATTTATAATAGCTTATAATTTGGTTCGATATTGACTTGCTTATATTCGTTAAGCGCTCCAATGACAGTGCTTGGGCAGCGCAGAAACTAAGTAAATTACTGGAGCCTTCAGACGAGAACATTAACTCCCTCCTCCCTCTCCCCCCCCAGAGGCTGGCTATCAAACTCGCTCATTAGTAAGCTCTTTCGTCATATCCCTCTTGGTTCCTTCAACCTGTTCTATCTCCTAACATTCTTTAATTCCTTCCCTACGGTCTTGCCAATCTATTTCTCGTTCCCTCGTTAGTTTAAATGGCTATCATCATGTCATATTATACTATATTACTGAAACATATTTGGCACACATATTGTTTTAGACAGTGAAATCATTATGTTAGGCAAGTGTCCGGGGAGTTATATGAATAACTACAATATATAAGTTCTTCCTCACTGGCTAGTAATTCTCTTCATTAAAATTAAAAATTATTCCTTATATCAATTAATTAATAACGTAACCAGATAAGGGTAGAGGAATGGAAGTTTTAATAAAAAACCAAGAGATATGACTAAAAATAGGACTAGAAATTATTGGTAGGATATTTGAAAAACATTGCCTTAAAACCCTCAAGTATCGGTAAACAACTACATATCGCCAAAAACAAAACTGCTTAGGATATTATTGGAGAATTCCAAAGTAAGTAAAGCCTTCATCTATAAAATAGGAATAAGTAAATGAGTAGCCAAGATCTTGTAAAAATAGATGAGATCACATCTCAATTCGATAATACGATTAAATATATATATATATATATCAGCGAGGCACTCGCAAGTCAGAAGTAAACATTCTGACGTTTTATCATTTGTTTGTGATTTTATACTTTAAAGATTGAGATATGGAATTTAATTTATTAGCAATCTCTCTTAATTAAATGAAATATCTTTTTCGTTCATCTATTTCCAGTCAAATTTTAAGACTGAAATTATGGTTTTATGATAGCTGAAATATAATACAAATAGTTTTGACTGTAAATTTTCTTAGTTGTAAATAGTGCAGGCCTATGAGACATCATGAAAAACCATGATATGTGTATAGATACCAGATGATATGTGTATATGTATTTGAAAAGATGAATTAAAGATTATGTTGTTTAGTAGTGAGAATAAGAATAAACATAGATAAAGAAAACAAAGAAGGTTCCCATCTTCGCTGGTATTGGTCCAATTTAGATGTACGAATCAGTTTATATTTCAACAACATGCAGATACGAATGTTGTTTTTTATTCAAGTATAAGTTCCTCTCACCTTGTTCTATATCAGTTTTCATGTTTTAGACCCACTAAGTCTGTCGTGGAAGTATCGTCGTACTTCTTGCGTGATGGTTGACGACACATGTAGCGGCGGTGAAGTTACTGTCGCGTTGACACGGTAACCAAACCCGATCCGATTCCTCTACCTTAAAGAAGTTTTACTCCGAAGGCCTCTAACCAAATTGAGAAAATATATCACTCCAAAATACATTTTATGTCTTCAGTACATGGTGTTCAGCCTATGTTGCTTTGGGATTGAATGGCGCTAGCTACGCTGAAGTGGAACAGGCGGTGAAAGATCTGAGACGTCTGTCAATAAACCGTGAAAAAAGTCAGTGATAAACAAATACTGGTTTGGCGGAAGAAAGATTAGTGTGGCGACGGATTCCATTCGAGTTTCTGGGTCATACAGTGATTCAGCCGATCACTCCCTAAATGTACTGTTATGAAAGTGAGCGAGTCATCACGGAACATCCAAAACTATTCAATAGCTTTCCAAATGGAGGATCATCCAGTTCGATTATTCGACAATTCAAAGAGAAACTTCAAAAGATAAAATTGATTTTCCTCGTACAGTGAGCATAAGTTGACAAAGTTCTTTAAAGAAACGTACCCTTAAACATGGAAAATTGGAGTGGCCTGTAAGTTGTAAAGATTACCTCCATATCAGTTACATATTGGACATTGTTGCGTAGCGTCAGTTATCAATTAGATTCGGCAATAAGCGGAAAAATACTGTTCAACAGGTGTTATGCCCCGTCGCGAAAGTTTAAGTGAGGCTTGATAGAATATTAAGCCTAAGTTTCTAATTATTTTTTAAAGTAAATTTTATGAACTGATCATTAATGGATTGTTTACATTATGATCATGTTTACAGATTATATTGATCCGTTATTAATCCTCCATTGTTTAATAATATTTACTGTCATTCTAATTGATTGCACATTGGTTAGTTTTCTATTAAATATTACTATGGAAACAAGCGATTTTTGAGTAATTTTTTTTTATTAGTTAAACACTCGGCAGCCGAAGCTACAAAAAAAACATTACCATATTGTTCCAGGAAGGGTATTGTAACGAACGGACCATTCGCCGTTGATATCAAAATTGCTTTGGGTTACCGACTCAGAGGAAGCCCTCCACGAGAAATTGACGACGATGAACTAAGGCTTACTGTGGAAGAAAACCCTTACCAAACAGTTAAAGGATTTGATTCTCAGTTCAACAACATGAATTTTTCTATTTTGGGGTTGAAGAGTTGATAACCCGGTAAGGGAAATGTCACAATCTAACAAGAGGAGATCAAAACAGAAACGGCGTTGTTCAATATCAATCGCTTTTTAAATATTGCTCGATTAAACTATCTTAAAAGCATCTCCTTACCGTTTTAAGTAAATATTTCAAAAGTGATATAGGACCGTCGCTCCCTTGCGGTCTTAGTGGGGCGGGTCCGGCAGGGAAGGATTGCATTTTTTGTGGTATGTTCTCCTCCTGTGAGCTTGTATGTCGACCAACATGTACGCATCGACCAACTTACTTGCCATAATTATCTGTTTGAAAAGTCAGATAAGTAGGGATACCACGGAGGGCGGGAGATAAGATGATCATAACATATCAAAGTTACTATCTATTGAGTGAGACAAACTCATATTTATCATTAAAAAATTAGTTATTTATTTAATAAAGTGACATTTAGTATTTATTGGAAGATTGAGGTCGCTTTGAAACAAGTTGGACAACTTTGGTACATTTTCAGTCTTGAATGAATTTTAAGCTCATGCCTCTGCATGACTAATCTGCAAACTTCTATTAGTCGTGTAGTTTGTACTTGATTTAATTTCGCTAACTTGTGCTTTAGTACTTTTTAACGCCTATAATATCACTAATAGTCATTCCCTTTATGAAACAATCAACGCTTGTACTTAGTTAGTATTTTGTATAAATGTATTTATAAACTAATACTAATACTAATACTTTTCTTGATTATGTTGCTGTCACATAGTGTTATGGTGCAAAAGTTCATTTTGTTTTTCAACCTTGCTGCCAACCAATTTAGATGGGCTATATTTAGGAATAAGCAAGTTACTTCAACTTTCACTAATTTAGGAACAACTACAGTTTGTTGTCATCAATACCATTTATTTCTCATCTATTTTTTTTCTTTTTTATTTATTCAATATCATATTTATGATTTAAATTGTATTTAGTGCCTTTAAAAATGTTAATACTAATTCTATTGGTTTGTTATCGTCCCTAAGTGTTTTTGATGTACCAAGATTTCAGTTACCAAGAAACTTCATGTAAGAAATATAGAGATGGGGAGACTTCAAATATATCACGAACTTGAAATCGATTCCTTATACAGAGTTTGATTATAGCATGGGTACCTTAATTAATCGAAGATAAATTAAATCTAGAATATCCTGAAGCTATTGATAAATTCAAGGTGATAACAGAATTTTAACAGCTGATGGGGCATCTGTGCTAAAGAATTAATGTTAGTGACTCAAGGGAGGTATTAATTAACTGAGATCAACACAATAAAATCATTTTAAAAAATAAATTCATCCATCAGTACACTTCCTTCAGCTTAAGGAACCGAAGAGGTGAAAAAAAGAAAGAAAGAACAATTTAGATAATTTTATAGCAAATAGGTTTCGAGCTGTTAAAGTGAAAGAAAAAAAAAAAAGATGACACGAAGTTGAAATGAAGTGTTAGTAGCTGGAAGGGTAAACTGGCAAAGCAAATCGATTTTCTTGGCCGAGTTGGATCATTGCGCTTGGCTGAGGAAGATTGCAGTCCTCCAAACCAACAATCACCCCCCATTAAAATCTTTATGAATTACCCTAATGCCGCCATTACAGGAAACTGTTCCAAGAACACATCAGGCATGGGCTCTCGGGTCAACTCCGTGCAGTTCTTATAGCTATCCAAACACAGTCAACTCTCGATTCTCCCCGGAATTAGTCGCTTGATTGCTACTAATTTCCGAAATAACTGCTAACCCATTAGTAAAAAAAGAAGTGCATGATTAGTAAGAAAAACATTATTTCACACAAATATGTAATTAAATCAATGGATACTTAATGATTTGTTACGTAAAAGGAGATTGTGCATAAAAAATGACTACAGTTTAAAATAATAGATCGCTTTTTTTTTGGTTTTAGTTAGAAAATACTTTATTACAGTTTATAATAAAATTTAGCGCGTGAACCAATTACTAAATAATAAAGGAGATAGATGTTCCAGTGCCATTTCATAACTAGTTCTTCTGCCGATGGATTCGTCCTTTTCTACTGCAGATTCGTTATCAACTGTTTCAATGCCTCTTGCTATGAGTGAAGTGCTTAAAGTTAGGATTATTCAGTGAATAGTATTATTTTCGTCAACTTTTTCTCAATCGAATAACTGTATAACTAGATTTTCGTGCAATTGCTCGTTTTGCTGCATAGCTTCAAATTCTGCCAAACCTGGCAGAAATTCCATTCATGATAACACTAAATTTATATTGCACAAAATTGCACGTTTTGGGGATTTGTCCATAAATTTGCTCATACTGATTTATTTCTGTACAAAATTGTTCGTTTTGTACTTTTTTGAGATAAATTTTTAATACAATCTTTCCTTCCAGCTCTTCAATTAATGCCATATTTTAGATTTTTAATCAGAGTAGTTTAGCTTTTTACGCGTGTTTGCTTAAATTTGGAGAGTATTTAGCGAGTTTAATTTGATTCAAACAAGGTTAGGTTGGATATTTTACTGCACGTTTTTCGGTTTCCTACAGTATAAATGTTTTTTAAAAACTCGCATTCATCTTTTTGTTGGTTCATTTAATTTATATAATGCTTCACTCTTTTCTCGAAAACCTCAAGAGAGTGGGTGACATTGTTGTTTGCTATTCATTTACAATTTACAATTTCTTAAATATCCAAGATCGTTTAAAATAGAACCAAGGTCGTTCCCCTCGTCCATCTTTTACTTTAACAGATTAGACTTACCAGCCTGGAACGCTCACAATAACAACTTTAGTTCATGTTTTTTTAATATTTCTGAGTATGATAAAAATATATTTTTTATTTATATTACTGTGGATAAATAAAAAATATAAAGCTACGGATAATTGATAGTTGACTATATAGGCTTTCTACTTCCTTAATATTGACATATGGTTATAAATTTGTTATATAAATTTACTTTAAAAGTTACCCGTAGGATTTCCCCAATTTGTTTCGACAGCAGCTATCTTATGAAATGTTCCAGGAAGCGAAATAGAAGTCTTAAGAAATTACAGGAATCCCAAATTGTGCTGTATTGGTAACCTATAAATAAATTACTAGTGAGCCATAACAACATTTCCTCATTAATTATATTGTAATATAAGCCATTATATATACTGTAAAAAAATAGTAATCCATGAGATTTCCTCCTTTCGATTCATTTTTAACGTAAGATTTAACTTTGTATAAATTTATTTACGTTAGTTCATTATTTTTATATTTGGTTTCGATTAACTGTTCGTAGATTCCGGTTCTACGCTACAAACTTTCAACATACTAGAAAAAGTTAATTTACATGGCCTATTTGGACATACTGAATCGAACTCTGGAGCTACTCTGAACTATTTTCAAATTCCACCAGCATCTGTTCCTTACAATCCGCAATCCTTAATATCCACATAAACCTACTAGTTCGAAATCTTTCATACCAACTTTCACAATAACCTAACCGATAATCATACGACGCGTCTGAAAGGAAGATGGCCAGAGAACCTGCTAAATCATTGAGTTACTACCAATGACTAGTTCCCATTCAAGCTATTATCATGTTTTATATCCTTACTTAACATTTACTTGTTGTATTATATGTATGCATTTGTAAATTGCAATAAATAAATGTCATTTAAATAGATGAAATTGTCGCATAGCACAAATGGTTATATATATGTATCAGTCAAACCTCAACCACTAAAAAATGGTCCTCCGGGCCGTATTTTATTTAGTCCATGATTGTATACCTTAGCTATTTCTTTTAATAAATTCTAATGATTTGAAGACATGATCCTGTATCGATTTTCTTTAGTTGTGTTGTAATTAATACAGTGGTTTTCATTACAGCAGATACTTTAAGTTATATTATAATCTACAAATTAAAAGCATATAACGAAAGGCTCCTATATTTCAGTTTCAGTTTTTACAGGTTGATGCTTCAATGAATGATAATGAAGTATTATTATTGCGGGTGTGTTGGCCCACAGCCAGGCAGGATGGGCGCGTGGTCTCTTGTTTTAACATGTCTGCTTTTGGCTGGCTCATGTCTTACAGTCACCATGAGTTTAAATAAAACATAAATTGTAAATAATAAAGCTATTAGCTGCATTAGTTTTTACTAGTTCAAGATCTAGATCAAGTCAATAGTAAAACAGTATTATAATAATTTATCCAAAACTTTATTAGATATTTTACATGTATATAGTGTTTTTTTTAAAACTTTTTCCTACCAAAACACTAATGACATCGGTGGTTCATAAAAAAAAAAAAAAAATATAACATTCATGGGAGTTTACATATAAATTTAAAGAAATTTTCTGTCATATAATTTGTTATTTTCTTTTAAATGGTCAATAAGTTATGAAACTGATGTACCCTGATACGTTTTCCGAGTCAGGGAAAGTTATTTCTTTTAGTGTTAACTCAATTTAAACTTCTTATATCTACCTTACTTTTAAGATTCAGAAAAATTGAGCAAGGTACTCTTTAGAAAGGAGTATTTAAAAGATTTACTTCTTCGACCAAATACTGAGCTCTTAACATTAGATTTGACGTTTCCGAATTCCAGAATTGTTCTTTATTCCAGAATTCTACTTTAATATTGCTATTTGAAATTTCAATTTAATATATCAGGAACAAAAATAACTACATATTCCTAAATTATTAAACGTAAGTATGTTTTTCTGAATTTTAGTATTTTCAAATATAATCACAAGCTTGTATAAGCTTTGATTTAAAACTTAATTATATTTCGGTAGCTTGTGTTTAAAAAATAATAATAAGGATTTTGGTTGGTCTCCACTTCCCGGACTACCAGATCAAACTAAAACTGTTGACCTAGATCATGAATCGTTTAATTATACATTAATCGTTAGTTTATTGACATTATTTATTTAATTTTGTCATAAATTACGGAAAAAAAATGTAAATTTAAACTAACATTATTAACTTATAAAATGAAAAGGTTATGATTCGAATTTCTGTAGAGGTTTGGCTGAATTTGGGACTAAGGAACAAGATCTGCAATTGCTTGTAAATCCAGTCTCTAATTACGAGTGGATGGATCGTTAAAGAATTTGTATAGAAGGCACACGGGAGAAATATTTCCGTGAGTCGTCATCGAGGGGGCAAAAAAGTTGAGCATTAGTGAGATAGATGAGGGCCTGCGGTTGGCAGATAACAATTCTTTAGAATGGTATTCTTTAACATCTTTATAATTTCCTAAAATGTTCTCTTAACATTACTATTGTAATTACCAGAACAAAATCATCCATCTGTCCACATACTATTCAGTAGTTACAAGACAAGATTTAGAAGTTACGATAAGCTATAATCCGCTTAAATATTCTCCCAAGAAGACTTTACTTGTAAATATGGCTGTCATCCGTGTTTAGAGAGTAAAAAAGAGCTTTAAAAAGTGACTTGTAAGAGTTTTGGTCACTAAAATACTGTTAGATTTACAACAGATTTGGCTTTATGGCTCAATTTAAAGTTTATGTGCTTTCATTTGATATATGACGTTGAAAAAAATTTGATCATTTCAATTATTTTGAAAAACTACTTACGTAAAAAATATATTCGTAATGTATTTAGTTTGTATGAATGAAAGGAAAAAGGATCAAAATCTGAGGCATAGAAGTTCAGGCATTGGGTGTTTTCATACGGAATGACCCAAAAAAATTTTAATATGCATAATTAAAAATTTTATTGAAATATCGAAAAATCGTTAATTATCTCGAATCCTAGAAGCTCAGTAGCTATTTCTAAAACATTTCGTTAGTACATGTAATAGATTCATATTGTTAGTCTTTAAGGACTATACAAGAACTTAAACTAGGCCAGACTAAACCAGAGAAAATTTTAATGATCTCATTAGCTTCATTAGAATCCTAAAATTTTGTTGTGAGCTTTGAGAAGCCAAAGAAAAATCGTACCTGATGCGTCCTATGTTCCATTTTATAAAAGTATTTTTTTCAATTCCATTAAACGCAAAGTTGGCAAGAAGGTTAATTCAGCCACTTTCTTAAGAACTCCGCTCTCATTTGCTCATAAATTTTTCTCTATCATTGTTCTGCTTCCATTTTGTTTTTATATTTTTCTTACTATAATCATTGTCCTTTTTACGCTTATTTTCTACCAAAAGTATAGTATATTTAAAGCTTGTTACTTATTAATATGGCATTGCAAATTTATGCTTTTTTGAAATAATTTATATATTTATTATTTTCTTCCTATTATCATACTACGATAATATATGTATTTTTTTAATTATATCACTATATATCATCTCGTGACATATAATTCAATAGAACCATCAGAATTATCAATAATTTTATCACATATTAATCAAAAAGATTAAGAAAAAAAATTTTTCAGATCATTGAGCCCATAATTATTAAGATAAAACTGCATACTAATAAACACTTATCACAGTTTTATTCTATATGTATGCATTTCACAATTGTGTATCTTTTCAAACTTATCTATTGAGAATTTTCAAACATTAGCATCTTCACTCTAAAGACAATATTAAAAACTATATACAACTGCTGGAAGGATTTAAATAATATTTAATTATTTTTTTATTCTCTCCATTTTTTTTTCTTTGGGGCTTTTATATCTACAATATATAATTTAATATTTTACAAAATATTTGCTAAAACAAACTTAAATTAAATATTATTGGCCTTCGGACTTATGTGGAACTGCCCATCGACCCGCAGCCTTTGGTAGATTTTCCTTATCCGTTCCTCTTCCCTATGGAATTCTATTCCCTCCTTCGTAGTTCTAATACCCTTACAACCTTCAAATCCCGTATCTTCGACCACCTTCTGTCCACCCAATTCCGGAAGAATAACAATTGAAAATTTCAAACAAGATTTATATACTTTCTGTATTTAATGCTTCGGTTTTTCGTTTTATACTTTTAAATATGCATATTAGCAGAAATTGTACTTTTCCATTTATTACTTTTAGTTTAATTGTATTTGATTTTTATCATTTTTATTTATTTATTTATTAAGTTAGTCATCTTATGTTTTATGATATGACGTATAGTTTTATTTTATTTGTTCTATTTTTATTTTATATACTTTGTTAATTATTGTGGTCCATTTTTATCTCTTTCGAATTCACTGTTTATATTTTATGACGTTTTATAATTCCATTTTTATTTTTACTTTCCTCTAAGGCTTTAAAGCCTAATTTTGACGGCTGTATATAAAACTAAAGGGATCAATCCTAGAATAAATAAAGAATGTTATTATTATTATTATAATTGTTTATTCTTCTACAAAAACACTATAGTTCTAAACTATTGTTTAACTTTAAAATACGTAGCAACAAATATATTCTGAAGTTATGTTTTCAAGAAAAACAAAAAGTAAAGTCGGTAAAAATGATCAGAAAAAGAAAAATTATGGTAAAGGAATTAAAAACACTCAAAGTATTTTCCAAGAAGATCGAGAAACCAAGTGCATCGTATGTGGAGGAAGATTTGAAGAACTCTGGATCCAATATCACGAAAGAAAAGATACGGTCCACGAATATTGTGTTTATATTGATACGTCAGATCAATTTGGGGGTTGATAATCAAAAAATGTTGACGACCCCTTTTATAAATAAAGTGGTGTGCTGTAAGACCTTATAACGTGCTTAAAGTAGGTAAAGTAAGAGACAAACCTAAAAATGGCATATATGAGCGGCAACATTAAATTCCTTGAGTAAAAGTGGATCTTAAATACTGTGGCATATATTTACTTTATAATTTATCATTACCTTCGAATTCCTCTCGTATTCAATCCTTACAATCCAAAATCCTTCGTAAAATCCTCAATGCTCCTTACTTCGTCACAAATAAAATCATACATAAAGACCTTAATGTTCCCTATGTAACCGAACCAGATATCACTCGTTCCATTATAAACTCCCTAACCACTCAAACGCCCTAGTTTCTAACCTTCCATCCTCTTCCATTCCTGTCAATCCTCCGACACGCCTGTAACACTCCAAGTTAACCGAGATCAGATTTACTAAATGTACAGTTGTAAATAACAATTAAAAAAAAAAAATAATTTATCATTATTACAATTTCAGTTTTTAAATCAAGTCTAAAACCAAACGAAAACAACCAATGAAGTGTTAGCTATTATTAAAATGTACCGTTATGCTCTAA
>NW_027114407.1:2171517-2173302 GCF_000696795.3 Halyomorpha halys | reverse complement strand
TTAACTATTAAGGTAAATGACTATAAATTATGTATCAATAGACTTATTTAGGTAAAATTTAATTTACTATTACAATAAATAACCAACACAGTTATATTGTTCTGCTTCCATTTTGTTTTTATACTTTTCTAGCGATAATCATTGTCCTTTATACGCTTATTTTCTACCAAAAGTATAGAATAATTAAAGCTTGTTACTTATTAATATGGAATTGCAAATTTATGTTTTTTTGAAATAATTTATATATTTATTATTTTCTTCCTATTATCATACTACGATAATATATGTATGTTTTTAATTATATCACTGTATATCATCTCGTGACATATAATTCAATAGAACCTTCAGAACTATCAATAAGTTTATCATATATTAATCAAAAAGATTAAGGAAAAAACTTTTGCAGATCATTAAGCCCATAATTATTAAGATAAAACTGCATAAATATAAACACTTATCACAATTTTATTCTATATGTATGCATTTCACAATTCTGTATCTTTTCAAACTTATCTATTGAGAATTATCAAACATTTGCACTCTACTTCACTCTAAACACAATATTAAAAACTATATACAACGGCTAAAAGAATTTTTTCTTTTTGAGGCTTTAATATCTAGAATATAGAATTTAATATTTTACTAAATATTTGTTTGAACAAACTTAAATTACTGGAAATATATATTATTTCTTTGAAAAATTTAAAATAAAATTTTAAGTTTACTTTTTATTAATCTCCAGAACAACGTTCTATAAATTTTCACTTAACCCTCCTCCAACTTAGTTTACAATTAGACTTCTATTTGGGAAGATTTCAAAACTCTAAAATTTGCTTTTTCATGACCACAAATAATTTTATATTTTTTATGGAGGGTTAATGAATACCAATGCTATTCAGCTACAGGATTAGCAAAGGAGGATTAACGATTTTAGATCAAAATGTCATTTTTAACATTTCCAAGAAAATGATATTTAGGTGATTCAAGCACAATTATATTAACCTTTCTTCATTGCTACGTAAAAATTATCGATACTTTTCAAATTTATGATAGTTGCATAAATCCAACAAAGAATTGGAAATTAATGAAAATTATAAATAGGGGAAAGCCTGGTAGCCTTCGGATACGTTTTTTAAGTGAAACTTTTTTGTCGGATGTCCCCTTATAAATTGGAAACAAATTCAATCCAGTAGTAGTAAAGGAATGACACGTTATTGTGTATTTTATTCCCAACAAATTTTCATGGACTCTGTCAAACTTTTTTGAAGATTATTAATTAGATAAGTATATGTATTAGTTTATCATTGTAATTTGTACGGTATTTATTACATTCAATGTTTTTGTCGTATTTATTTATTTTTTGGAAGTAAATTTCAAAGCCTGCTGCAGCAATAATGGCGGGTACCTTCGGACATTTTAATTTTTTGATTTTGTAGCACTGCAAATTCAATACAATAAAATACAAACATTTAGTAATAAAACATTTAAAGTGTTTAATCATAAAGTTTTCACAATGTTAAACATGATGAATAAATGTAATTAGACATTTGGGTCTATGTCTATAATACCCGCAATACCCGCTCCAAAGATCCAATTTACTCAACAAATGTATTCAGAATTTAATGTTGCCGCTCATATATGCCATTTTTAGGTTTGTCTCTTACTTTACCTACTTTAAGCACGTTATAAGGTCTTACAGCACACCACTTTATTTATAAAAGGGGTCGTCAACATTTTTTGATTATCAACCCCCAAATTGATCTGACGTATCAATATAAACACAAT
>NW_027114407.1:2166630-2170347 GCF_000696795.3 Halyomorpha halys | reverse complement strand
TGTTGACGACCCCTTTTATAAATAAAGTGGTGTGCTGTAAGACCTTATAACGTGCTTAAAGTAGGTAAAGTAAGAGACAAACCTAAAAATGGCATATATGAGCGGCAACATTAAATTCCTTGAGTAAAAGTGGATCTTAAATACTGTGGCATATATTTACTTTATAATTTATCATTACCTTCGAATTCCTCTCGTATTCAATCCTTACAATCCAAAATCCTTCGTAAAATCCTCAATGCTCCTTACTTCGTCACAAATAAAATCATACATAAAGACCTTAATGTTCCCTATGTAACCGAACCAGATATCACTCGTTCCATTATAAACTCCCTAACCACTCAAACGCCCTAGTTTCTAACCTTCCATCCTCTTCCATTCCTGTCAATCCTCCGACACGCCTGTAACACTCCAAGTTAACCGAGATCAGATTTACTAAATGTACAGTTGTAAATAACAATTAAAAAAAAAAAATAATTTATCATTATTACAATTTCAGTTTTTAAATCAAGTCTAAAACCAAACGAAAACAACCAATGAAGTGTTAGCTATTATTAAAATGTACCGTTATGCTCTAAGATATTTCGAGTCTCGTACTTTTTTCCTTGGGAAGATGGTATGAGTCGGCGCTTATAGCACAAAGCCTTTGGCTTCTGTCCTAAATTTTCAATTACCGGTAGCGTTTTTTATCCAATCACATTTATTTTTTTTTTGTCTTTATAATAACGATGACAATGACGGATCTCATATCACCAATGGCCGCTGTCGGACAATGGACACATTAAGGCGTCACAATTTCTTAGATCTTATCACAGTTCCTGCTGCTTCTGAGCCACGCCAATGAGAATGCTGATAACTTAATCAGGCCAGTAGCGTACCTTTTTGAATTCTTCAGAAAATAATAGGTCAATTGAGATAAATAAAGTTTATAAATCGTAGTAAAAGTTTTTTTATTATAATTTATATTTTATTGTCATATTTAAATCGACTAGCATCCCTTGCTATGGCTTCTCCCTCTTCCAGGATTTGAAATAATATTTTTTGCTGTTGATGTATTTTACAAATGTATCATGTACAAAATAAAAGCCATTTATAGGTCCTCTGAATAAGTTATTTTTAGATTTTAGTCACCTGTTGATATTGAAAATAATTTATTGCAGGTTTGTTTCTTTATTATTTATTATTACCTGCATACGACGAAGCAAAAGTAAGCCAATTACACACACGATATTTGAATTATATGTCTTGAGTTACTCGGTAATATCCCGTGACTATTTTAAAACAATGTGATAATTAAATACAAAAAAAAAATTATAATATTTCATAAACTCCTTCAATGGCTTGGCTGCTAGTTCATTCGTTGTGAGAATGAACTGCATTGTGCATTAGTATCTATCCCCGTTTTTTACTTGAGGGCCTTACTTGAGTATATATCGTCAATATATCGACTGTTTTAGAAGTGTATTATAGCAATTATACTGGCACACTGGCATGTGTGCTAGTATTATGTATTATGTGCATGTATCACGCTAAATAATATTATAAGGGGAGCTTTATGTTATAATTTAGTCCGGGAAAGTCGGTTTTATTAAGTTATAATGATCCGTAACAATCTTAAGGTTTTGTAGCCATGACTATAATATAAATAGGACATTAAATGTTTAAGGAACGTATTAACTATTACAAAGTGAATTGTTAAGGTTCAGATATTGCATATATTTGTAAATAACTAAGATTTAATTATTAACTATTAAGGTAAATGGCTATAAATTATGTATCAATAGACTTATTTAGGTAAAATTTAATTTACTATTACAATAAATAACCAACACAGTTATTTAGCTGGCTAGTAATCTTGGTCGTAAGGAAGGAAAAAGATCATGTTATAAAAAAATTATGTTTAGCGTTATGTGCTCAACTTGCATTTGAAAGACAGTATAGGAACGTTTTCGTTTAACACGCATAATAGAAAGTTTTTTCCACTCCCCAATCAAAACATTTAATATAACAAAGAAATGTAGATCGAGAGTGGATTTAAGTCACAAGCATCTAAAATAAATTAAAAATTAGAGCATAGATAAAAGTATTTTGTTCGCATCTAGGCAGCCATTCTTTATTTCTCGGGCACGGGTATAATATCTGTTAGATAAAACAATCGATATGATGCATTGTGGTTAAAAGGAAAAAACAAAAAAAGCTACAATAAGATAATCGTTAAATTTTTTTAATAAATAACAATTCAGCCATTTATTTCCAAAACTCACACAAATACAGAAGAAAATTCATGATTTGGATGAATTTTGGAAAGTAAAAACTCAAGTGATAGCTTATCAATTATTTATGATTTTTATCTTATAAGAATAGTTCAAATTTCTAGGTTAATTATTAGATGTAATATAAATTAATTATTATTCTTTATTAGTATTATTATATTTTTCATTATAAATAAATATGTATAATTGTATTTTATTAATTTTCTAACTGAATTATATTACATATATTTTAACATCTATTGTTCTCTCATCCATCTCATATTTATCTTTTCCAACGATCTATCACAGCTTATTATAAAAGTTTTGTGTGAGTTTGAAGACTAATAAAATGTTAAAATTGAGAGTAAGTATAAAATTAAACAAGTAACGTGTAGTTATGTATGAATAAAAAAAATGGATATAATTAAACATGATTTTAAAATAAAATAGTAATAAGTTAAAAACTAATAAATAATATTAAATATGAAAATATCCCTAATGCTAACATCTAGGCCTTCTGAAATTCTATTTGGAATTGTTCTGCGAGATCCAAACCAGAGGGCTCTCACAGTGAACTCTCAATCTCTCCGAGAGAGATAAATAAATGTACTGTACTGCTGAACAAAGACAATAGTTTGGATTCGATAAATTTGTGATTTAGCAGTTGGCTCCCGGCTCGAAAGAAGTATGATTCAACTGTTTTTCGTAATTTCAATACCATTGAATACAACAGTAACATGTTTTGGTAAATATTCTGAATAATCGGCAGTGTATTGTTGACTATTTGGAAATAGATGATCAGAAAATTCAGAACATGAGGTTAGTAATAGCATAAGATAAAGGCAGTAATAGCAGTAGTGGTAAAGGAGTAAGCACCTCCTCTGCGCAGTGATCGCTGCTAACTCAGTTCACCGCAGTGCTGACCACACCAACCGCAACAGTCCCCAAAAAGAAACACATCCAGAGAACGTATTCACGCCTCTTCCAAGAAGATAGTTCCATCAACTAGTTCGGAATCGATCAACTCAATCATTATGGATCATATCATGATTCCTTTTCGGCCACCCTGTCAAAACTTACCTTTTAAGAAATATGATTCACTGGAGTGCATAAAAAGTGTAAAATAACTTTTCAACTGACTGCTAAAAATCGAATAGCATTTTTAGAGCAAAGAAAAATAAATTTGTTGATCATATTGTACTATACGCTAGCCGGCCTAAAGTGGTGGAGGAAGTGTAGCAAATGTTGACGAATAAATTAGACTCATTTTAGCGATTGTCATAGAAGCCTAGTGATAAGGGAATGAACTTTGTAGTACTACTGAGGTTGGTTGTAAAGTGAGGGCTATAATTATGAGGAAGAAATTTAGCTGAAACAGTTAATCGTGTTACGAAAGTTTGTTGAGTGTTATGTGTCACCAACATTCCTGAAAAACGGTCTAAGCCTTAATTTTGTCATGTTTTTATAG
>NW_027114407.1:2164071-2165895 GCF_000696795.3 Halyomorpha halys | reverse complement strand
GGGTAAATGTGATTTGGTGGTTTTTATAGTTAAGATGTAATCTTAGTGGTTTGCAATTTATCAGTCGTTTACTACTTGCTGAGAAATTTACAAGAAAATGTTGTGTTGTGCCTAAAGTGATAACCTCTTTTTGTCTCAATAGCAGACCTGGCAATTTTCTTTTTTTTTAATAAGCTTTATTTAATGTTTTTATTAAGAATTTAAAGATAGTCATTTTCGAAAGCTAAGAATATATTGAACCCTATAAAAGAAATTTTTTGTAAGAAATAGGATTATAACGCTAAAAGTAATTAGAAGGGAGCTCCCCTTTCCTGCCCCGCCCCCAAGATCCCAAATTAAATCGGAACTTATCTTACCTTTAAAACATTTATGAACAGCGAGTAGAGCAGTCTTGGAAGACATTGCTATCGAACTATATTGTAAAGTTATCTAAAAAATAGTAACTGGCGGAAACATGAACGCCTTTCCAAGTAGATACGTGAGTTAAAGTAATTGACAACGATATTTTGAAGGATAATTTTAATGTATAGGTTTTGTATTTAGATTTAAATAAAAATTCATTTATGCACAAACCTTTTGTAACGACCCACTATTAGCGGACCAATGAGAAGACAGCTTTAGTAACTAATGGAGACTGGCACCTGAGGCTCAAGACAGTTGTTGCTATCGCACAGTCATTTCCATAACCGCTAGGCCTATCTCTGCCAGCAACAGTGCACTTTCAGCCGCCACCCTTCTCATCTCTCATAACTTTAATGCTAAATGTCATTTTATTTTTAAAATTTTTAATTGAACTGTTATACCGCTAATTACTTTCTTCTTCACTACCTAATCCAAAATAGGTTTGATCAGAAGAAGAAACATAAGACTATCAATCACATTTGTTAGTAGGTGGTGATGTTTTTAGCGGTAAAATATGATTTTATAAAAAATTGGCCTTAGTATTATGGAATACTGTAGTCAATATTCAATGCACCCTATTACGTTTCCAACCGAACACTACACTATGACCTTCATACTCCTTTTGTCCTTGACCTCATACCAACCAAATTCATAAAATGTCATATAAATCTTTTTAATCGTTCTAATCCTTTGGTTCAATCCTTATCCAGTTCCATCCATCCCTACAATCCACCTCGAAGGTGGAAACGGCAGTGGCCAAGAGACTTATTGTAAAATAAAAATGGACGATTGGAGTTCTGGCAGTGGTCAGATGCTCCACTCAAGTTGAGTGTTTGCGGCTTTAGCGCACTTGCTCAGCCTCCACTGGCTCATTAGCAACAACGCGGTGAGAGGGATGCGCTGGGATCTTTTGAGCTCTGCTCTACCTCTCATACGTGGGGGATATAGATATATAGGCTCAGGGATCCTCAAGGCGATTGTGTGAATATTGTATATAAGAATGTAAATGCGACTAGTGATTATTTTATTTTTTCATGTACATAGTTTGATTATGCTTATTTTGTTTATCCTTCTGTTTGTATATAATTAGAGAGAGATTTTATTTTTTTTTTTTCATTTATTGATTTTTTTTATTCTTATGTCATTTTACTTTAGTATGAATGTGATCAGTAATCACTACTATTTATTGCCCAACAACTGTGGCAGATATTTATCAATAAATAAAAAAAAATTAAAAGTATTATCGAGTAGGATTGGAGTCGGTTAATTGTTAACTTTGATTTCATAAAGGATACCGTCAACCTTTTCATTAATCTCGCACTTCAGTTAGTATATGCTGGTAATCTGTAAGATAACCCGGCCATCCTAATCTACTTAAAGTTAAGCCAATAACAAATGTTTTGTTATTGAAGTGATTTAATT
>NW_027114407.1:2158110-2162451 GCF_000696795.3 Halyomorpha halys | reverse complement strand
CTCATTAATAATATGTAAATATTTACTATTAGGAGTTTGTGTCCTGTTTCGCATCTTTTTTTGTAATTTCACATTCAGTAAAATTTAGTCTAACCGAGAGCTTTCCTCAGGAATTTCATTTAGATTACTTGTTTATGGTTTTCTGCAATTTTTAAAAACTTTTTGAAGCATAATTATAAAAACAATGTCATTTGATAATTTTTCACCTGGATGTAAATTTTTTTAACACCATTAGCTTATGTGACTCATTTGTTAAAGAATTCTTTCTAGATTTATTAGTTTTTTCTTGTTTTCACTCATCTTCAGAAGGAATTTGAAGCTACTAACTGAAATCTAGGCTCTATAGTACTTCTATATATCTCTTTACGTCTTTGATTAATATTCTCATATCTGAAAGCCCTAAGAAAGGAAGAATGCCTAAATCATAGGTACACAAAAGATTATTATTATTATTTGCTGCCAATTTTATTCCGGACCGCATGCACAACAATCATATCTTACACCAGCTGTTTCCCAAAGATAGTCTTGGAAAGATGACTGGATTATTATAGTTATGTATTATTAAATGAATAAGAAAATTTCTAAAAATCATTCTATCTAGTTGAAGACCGCTTGATTCTTTTACATTCTTACCTCTTCTGAGACCAAACAGAAGACCGACTAGTCCATTAGATGTCTTCTTCCATTGCCTTCTTGAATATCCTTCTTCTTCTTGCCTTAAGAGGAGGGTCAAGGTTGGCGCGTTAACTGTTCGACGACCTTTCCGCTGTGCGCTCCTGAGTCACCTCTTGCGGTGAGTCTTCAACGCTCCACTGATCTTCCCAGGAGCACGAAATTGTAACTCGCAACATCAAACTGCGATGAAACAGACTTGAATTATCAGCCCTCGGTAATTTTTTTTTTTTTTAGTAAAACAAGTAATATTATGTACTTGCACACAACATCTAACCCTAAATTTCCTATATTCCAATAGGTAAAATTTACTTATATTCTTAGAAACGAAGGCGGGATTGCGACCTTTGTTACAGCTAATGTATTTCCTACTAACATGATTGATGACCGTCGTTCGTAGTTCAGCTAGTAAACACATTTCCTAAGAGTAAGTACGTAATTGTTACGTATCGTTGTAGTAGCGTACTTTCCAACCACATATCCACGTTATATTTTAATAAATAAGTACGTACATACATTTTGCGTATTGTTAGCAGACCTAGACTCTAGAATACAGAGAACCGAAAATGTAACCATTGGTTTCAGTTTGAAAAGGTCTGATTTGAAACTCCGAACATTTTATTCAAGTCAGGTATATCTCATGACTTATTTATATCATTTCGTATGAGTTATTACTATTTCTAATATATAAAGCGGAGTTGGACGAAAATAAGTTGTGAAGAACTGTATGTTAAAATTGTCATGGAAACATAGTTTATTTATTAATCAACCATTAACATATAAACTGTGTTTCCATAATAATTTTGACTTATTTTTATCCAACTCTGATGTATAGGATGTTCAAGACCTGATTAACACTCTTATTTTTTTTTCATAAATTTTAAGAATTTCTAAATAAAACTTGGTAGGTCCTAGTTATGACGAATAGGGTTTCTTGGTGGTGAATTCTTGTTGGTATCCTCTTCCTGTTCTTCTACAGCACACCCAACTCTGGATGACCAAATGGATAGACATATTTTCAATTTATGATTATCATGGAAAACTATTTCATACGGGTGATTTTTCTGATCCAATGTCAAATAAAGTTAAAGAACATATTCGTCTGAGAATTCAACTCCCTAAAGAATACATAAGTATGATCACGACCAACGGGCCGGAAGACGAAGTGGAAATACCTATCACGAATATTTTGTTTATTACTATGAAAGACTCTGAGGAAATATTGAATTATAAAATTATTCCTTCTGTTTTGTTCGATATTCCCTACCATTTGCGAACAATTTGTCAAAAATCGTGGGGTTGCGGTTTCAATGGTTTACAGCTTCAGAACGCATCGTGTCGGAAAAAATACTGAAAAAAAAAATCGATTCAAAATTAGATTTTCTATTAAAAATCATTCATTCATGTCTGACTTCAAATTCGAGAGTTAAGTGTGCTGGAGATGAATTGTGAGAATTGATTTATTTATTCCCTTGGCTTATTTGTAATAATTATCCCTAATATCTCGCTTTTACGCCTTATCGAACAGATCCATTACCTTGGACTACATCTGGACACACGACTAACCTGGAATCCTCAAACAAGACTGAAAAGACTGGAAACTTCACGTCGATTTCGACTATTACACCACTTACTAGACAAAAAGTTTAAACTTCCAATCATTATATTTCATCTTTTTCGAAATTTAATTTTTCTGAAAAATAAATATTTTTTTCAGTCATTTCATTTACTTTTTTGACCACTACTCGGACCATCTTTCTACTATTATATTTGAAAATTAACCATGGTATTCATTCACTCTCATAGGATGTAGAAAAGAGTAATTCCAAAATATTGAAAATCCATGGCGTTCTACATTCAGGGTATCCTTCAAGTCGAAATGTTTGCGATCATTGACTTCTCTTAGATTGAGAAGAGTGGCACTTCAACCGTGCCTAAAGAGTAGGTTTTAGAATTAACTAAGACAATTAAATGATTTCACGCCTACCGGACCGAAAAGCAAAGAAATCCTCCCAAGGCACTGGTATTTCCGTGTTCTATTAGAGCTAGCTATTTAGAGTTATAAATCTCAATATATCATTGAATTATGAAATAACTATTTATAACTAAATAGTTAATTAGAAATAGTTAGTTGGAAATAACTAGGAAAGTTCCTCTGTAAAATAGTAGCAAGAAATGTTTTTATAATTTTCAGAACAAAAAAAAGTATAAAATTATTTCCATAATACATTTTTGTCCCAACTTTCTTCGATTTTTTTCAAATTGAGAAAATATCTAGTAAACTGTCAAATATAAGAAACTATGTTTTTTATTTATATATATTTATGTCAAATATATTTTAATAACCGGGCTACAAATCGAGATTTAGGCAAAGTTTACGATGTACTCCGGATCTATTGCTTTATGCGAAACCTCAACAACTCATTTTTTTCCGATACTTAGCTATACACCTATATCATAGGATATCATGGGCGCTCCCCCCTCCACCTTTAGCAATATTAAAAAATGATGAAGTACACCTCAAAATTAACAAAAAAGTTCACGTCCACGATGGTCCGGTTCTCTATATGAAAGTAGAAAATTAATGTTTTGTGTTTTCAGCGTAACGTTTTTTTTAAATTAGAAGCAATAACCAAAAAAACTATTCTAAATAGACAATTATAAATTGTATTATAGTAAACAAAAAAATATTTTCTTTTTTATAGCCATTGGCTTTCAAGCTGTAACGCAAAGTTTTATTTTTCGTAAATTTCTTAATTATTTGCGATTTTTTTTTAAATAAGGCTCATATAGCAGTAGTTGACGTCTGTTACAAAATAAGCTGAGTTCCACCTACAATTTTGGAATAAAATTATGAGATGTGAGATTCTATCTCTTCATATTATCTGTTTTGAGCCTGTTTTAGTTAGTAATTACTAAAATACACATCTTATTTATACAAAAAATATTTAAAAGAAAATATTTTTAAAAAAAAGTCTTTATGAGAAAAAACTAGTTTGTTTTTAAGAAAGTTCACTAAGGTGCATACAAATTATCAATCGTAATTTATATTAAGTTCTCGATAATAATATTTTTGTAACTTTAAGTTCACAGTTTTGTAAAAAAATAATGAAATATACCAATTAACTTAGAATATTAAAAGCGTTTAATATAGCTGGTAATTAAAAAAAAGTATAGCTAGAATGACTACTATGATTTTTAATACCTACCATTTAGGGCAGACTACTTTTGTAATAATACTAATTAACCTACTATATAATATATAACTGAATATTGTAATAATTCTAAGTATTGATAAAAACTGAAGGAAAAACTACTCACTTATAATAGTGGATTCGTTGGGACGAGAAGTGGACTACAAACTGTCCAATGACCAGCGATCTCCAACACTCACCAACTCCCTCATCAAGAGTTCTAACAAAACAAAACATAATTATTGTCACATCTTTAGCAAATATATATAAATAATTATATTAAAACAATAATATCGGTACATATACCTAAGTAAAGGTTGTGAAATCTTCTCAAACATAAAGCATGTCAAACATTTAGCTAAGATACTTTATCACTCAATTTAAATATTTTATTTAGAATTTATCGGTCTTACTTTCAAATTATCCGTTATGAATATTGAAACATTATCTATCTTGTAGTTTTCACTTTTATATC
>NW_027114407.1:2139839-2156810 GCF_000696795.3 Halyomorpha halys | reverse complement strand
ATTTACAACTATTAATAACAAACTGCAAATGATTTGTTGGTCATGGATAAATTTGACTATTGATACACTATCCCACAAATAATGTTACTGAATTCCAAAACCAAATAATGAGTAAACTCTACGTAAATTATAACTATTAGGATCGAACAATTAAAAATTAACCAACAAAAGAACCTATTGTCTGTTCGGACATCTTGTGAGCTCTTACAGGTGTTCTTCAGACAGGTCTCGAATTAGTACTGCAATAGAATTAGGAAAGTACCTACAGAAACCAACGTATGGAACAAGGTATATTATGTTTGTAATATAACTTACAAGGATATGAAAAATAATATCATCTAATTAAAAAAAAGTACAAAATAAGGTTTTAATACTTTAAATATCAACGTATCTATCAAGAGACATATCGCCTCTACTATCTTTAACATATATATATTTTTTCTGAATTGTAGCTCCACAATGAAGCATTATTTTTTTTATTTTTTTTATGGTATGAATTTTTTTTAAGAGTTACGAAGTAATAAAAACATTCAACTTTAAACTCTATAGTAAAAATATACAGATTTTTTCTAGAGTGTCATGTTTTTCTTTCATTAATAGATAAATGAGTATAATAGTATAGTATCATATACTATATTCTATTATATAAAGAAGTATTTGTTCTAAATTATATTATTGATCATATGATATCAAATAGGTGGTACTATTCTACAAATTTTCTTCACATTTCTCTTCAATTAAAAACATGATGGTTTTTAATCCATATATATTTTTTCTAAAATGTTTCACAGAGACCGTTCCCCCTCTTCAGCTTCTATAACTTAATATTTTTTTTAACAATAAGCATATCCACAATCATGCATATAATAAATTTTAATTTATTAACTGAAAATACAGCCAAATACATAAATATTATTTTGTTTACTTACTTAATATACCCTAGTATTATTGACTGAATAAAAAATAAAAAATTGGTGTGTATTCAGTAAAAAACAAAATAATGTTAAAATACTTATCTATTTATTTTATTGTTTTTCTATTGATAATTAAAAATGAAACATATTCAATATTTGCAATTGTGGATGTGCTAATTAAAAAAAAAATATTGAATTATTGAAGCTGAAGAGGGGACACAGTATCCCCGAAACATCCTAAAAAAAAAAGTACTCCTGTATTTTTACTTTTTGACCTTAAGCCAACGTATAAATTTAAAAAAAAAATACAAAAGTGTGAATGTCAGATGATGAAACAAATTAATCTAAATTTAATTTCAATAATGATAATTACCACATTTTGTAAAAAAGAACGAAGTTATATAGTAATTTAACTGACAAAAATAGATATAAAGTTAAATTACAAATAAATCTATATTCCGGATTTTGTTGCATTTTAAAGTTGTTTTCTATTCTGTTCGCAATTTCAAAAATCCTTAACTAACTAACTAATAAAATTGTTTAAAATGATCAATCACATCAGATTTTTTAGAACATTAATTTTTATTATGTAATATTATATTCTACTATATATATATATATAGAAATTAGTAGTATTGTAGATATAAGAGAGCTCATTCACGCCGTCCATTTTACATTTTTGTGGTATTATTTGTATGGTTTATAGTTTAAAATCGATGTAACCATACATGTGGAGGGTTGGAGGAACAATGAAATGGTAGTTAAAGAACAATAACATAGTAATAACTCATAATTTGCAAATTTGGGGGTTGTTTTTTTTCTTCATAATACTATCACTATAAAAGTAAAAATATTTCTCAAAAACAAATACATTGCTGTTTGTATTAAAACCATTTTTTAAAAATGAGATGGCCCTTTTTCTATTTTGCAATTCGATAAAGCACACTGCCATTTGTCTAATATTAAAACTTCTTTCACGTAATTTGGATATAACTTAACATTAGTGCACGAAGTAAGGCATTACTTTTTATCGGAATTTTAGAGTAAACGTAGCCAATAAATATATTCGACGAACCTTTGAGAAAACGCTTCCTTTAGAACCTTCCAGATAAATATAAACCGACAAAGAATATTACTCCGTACCGAACGTATTTTATTGCAGACTTAAAAAGATAATAAAATGGACCATAGAGCTGCTTGTGGAACAGATGTTGCGAATAGAGAGAGCTACTGTCGTAAATTATATTCTGCTATGAGCCCGCACAGATGGTCTACAGCCAGGCTTCGAACTAACGCTGCTATAGGATTAGGAGTGTATCTACAGGATTGGACGTATGGGGTACTAGCCGGCGGAGGTTCATTAAGTTTGTAATGTAGTTTTAGTGCTAAGAATTGGTACGGAGGAGGAATATAAGAAAGCTATAAAACTGAATATAAACCTAGTGCAAAATGACCGGGTCAAGCAGTTAACAAGAATACAACAAAATATTCAGACGGTTACCTTGAGAACACATATATTATTAAAAAATTAAAATCTATACCACTACAACCCATAAAGGGTTAAATGTGCAGTACTTTGTAAGGAAGTACTTTTAGTAGACCAACGGTTGTGCAAGGAGATGATTTGGTCAGAATAACGCTCGACCGCCAGCTTTTTACCTAATTAAGTATTACCCATTAGAATAGTACCCAATTTATAAGGTTGGTTGGACCCTAGGAGGGCTTCAGAACCTATAGGGTTGACACTAGGTTACAGTGTAATAGAAAACAATTTTCTACCCAGGCGGATTCGAACCAAGGTGCGTGGAGTTAGTAGCATCGTGCCTTACCACAGTACACATATATATTAAAATGTTGTGAGTTCTACAATATGCTTTGTATAAAAACGAAACTCAACTAGAAATAAAGGTCTTAAATATGACGGTTCGCACCTACAGTCCGAAAATCAGAAAGTTAGCTTGACAAGATATAGACTTATATAGACTCTCTGTGGAAACTCCAAACCTTCTAATGAAGGTCAGAAATTCAGGCCGAAACGTAGGTACAAAAAAATAAGTATTACTTATTTGTTTATTATGACTGACCGCATCCCATACCATCTTCTCATACTGTTTATGGTGCGAAACCTGATCGCAAGAACACATTTAGGTTTTCACATTCTGTTTTTGTTTTATAGTAAGCATGAATACCAATTATAAAACCATTATCAAACAAATTTTAAAAAGTATTAAAAATAAACATGTTCATATATCAGAAATCCTAATAGTTCTGACGATTGTAAGTGAATTGTGTTCACTCATGATAAGATTGTTCTTATCTTTATAACAAACTATTAATTAACATCCAAAATTCATTTTTAGATTTTTGCATTTACCTTTAATAAAGTGTTTTAAAAATAATCTCTATTACTCGTAATTTTTTTTTTAACATCTTTTATATTCCTTTCTTATCAGGTGATAAAAAATATTATTTTAGTAAAGGATGCCCATTGAAATGATTTCTGAAAATTTTTAAAGCTATAAGGACGTCAAACAGCGATCCAATGCAGGTGAAACAAAACTTAGTTTGATTGGAGATCCCAGATTTTTGTATGTAAATAAGATATATAAAATGTATATAAGATACCCAAATCGTTCAATAATAAATTTTATTAGTTAATTATAACATTAATACAGGATAAAACTGACCTAATTTGAATCAAATTAAATTTACTGAAGACTCATTACATTTATTCAAACATACACAAAAAACTAAACTACTCTGATTAGAAACCTAAAATGTAGTCTAAATAAATAATGAAAGCATGATAAAGCATACAATTAGCTTTTTCATCCTTCATAATGAATGATATATTCCTATTAGGAAGGCTGGAATTTAAATTTTTAACTTCTTAAAACTACCTCAAACTTTGGACAAAATATGCAAGGTACTGTGTAGTAAGGAGTATTTAATAATATTCTTCCAATAATTTTTTTTTTTAAATTTCTTCTAAAATTTTTTAAATGTGGAAAAACGTTTAAAAATATACAGGTATATTCATATTAATCGATTTTATGTTTGGCCTTCATTTAAAATTATATAAGAAAAAAAATTGAAAATCTCACAAGTCTCAACAAAGCCCTTAACGTAGCACTCGACACTACATAGTAATAATAATAATAGCAATAAAAGACGCAACAACACTGGATATGTCGATTATGCTCAATAACGCTGCAATAAATCCAGCATCTCACTAGTGGATGTGGAGTGTTGGCTGGTACCGAATATCTTCAGAGGCACAACAATTTGGGCCAAATTTTACATTGCCTGTTGGAAGTAGTATAGACTGTATGACTTTAGTTATATATATGAATTATAAAATTTATCATTTTTTATTATTTATTTTACTAGTTATTATTTTTATATATTGTAATCAAATTTATATTTTATTTTGATTAATAAATATGTGGTGAAGTTTTAACAGCCCATTTTAGCTTTCATTGACCTGCCTTCTCACTAAATTAATTAATAAAAATCGATTACGTATATAAAATTATGAATTTCTGATAAAATGTATACACTTAATATAATTTGGTTTTCTTGAACAGTTTGTAGTAAGCGAAAATAAAAGTAATATAAGAAAAAAGATTCAAATAACCTGGGCTTTATTCATGACGGATTCGGATAAGCGGGATTATCGAGTGTATGTATATACTAGTGTATGTTTATATATACAGAGACTGAACGTGGCCTAGAGACTGACACAGTGAGAGGGTCGTGACCCAGTTCGTGAAGGAGGGGAGCTGTTCCAAAAATGCTGAGTACAGTTAGACCAACGGTCGCCCCCCCTCTCTCCCTTTACCAACTCTCACCTAAACTTACCCTCTCCGATCTAGTCAAGTCCTACCGGACTCTTGGTCGTCTGGACACTGCGAAGGTGAATCCGAGGACCAGGGATGTACCTCTGCAACAATCCCCACTCCTCGGATCATCAAAGAGGTCATTTAGAGCCAGTTCCATCTTTATTCTGAGGACCCCCACACTTGTGTGGTAACAAAATAAGAATTAACAGAGAAGTCCGATTGCTACAAAAAAGATTGATCAGTTTATAACTGATGTTGATAGAAACAGATCTACTGAAATTAATAAACTTTGAAGAAGTAGTTTTTTGCTTTTGAAGAAGTAGTTTTTTGCTAAGTAGTATTTTGCTAATCAAAAATGTGGAAAAGTACATCTTGTAAATTTTTATATTTTTAATTTATTTCAAATATTAAATAAAGTTGTTATTTTAACTAGTGTATTGTTTACATCATAAACTTGTTTGAAAATAATTTGACAGGTCACATATCTCAAAGTGCTCTGGGCCCTCGTCGGTGATAGATAGGCCCTGAATACTGAAAATATGGCGCCCGAACTATAATAAAAAAAAAAAAAAGGATCTACCCCTCCTTTGAGAAGACCCATCAACATCAGGATGAATCCAACCTTCCATGTTCACACTTGAGATGTGATGTAACTCCCCTCGTCCCATCTCACTACATACAGAGATATTTGTGTCATGGATTACCCCATAAACACATGGATATGGCTGTTCTTGGTCTAGCTGTAGTCAACTACAAAAATAGTACAATACCAATGTTATACATGTATTGACAGCTTATATAATTCATTGACAAATACTACTCCCATGAGTGGCTTATAGAATGAATTGACGAGCCGCTCATGAGGTTAGAGTGAATCATTCAAGTTGTTTGGATTTGTATATATAGTATACAGATAATTTTATTGAGTTATAAATTACCAAATTCAGATGTAAAAATATCCTATATAATCCGTTTACCAATTTTTGTTTTGTTTTTTGTTTAGCAATTATAAAGCTTATTTTTTTATGCGGGGTATGTTTATGAAAAGTTCATGCTAGATTGCCATCAGTCATTTTTTTATCAATATTGCGAAATTCGTTATTTTTTAAAGTCTAGTAAGATCCGGAAAGCCTATATACATATGTCCAATGCTTATTGTGAAGCAAACAAAATTAATCTTAAAGACCTTGATATACCATGTCTTACTGATCAGGTCCGAAATAGACATAACTCCTTTGGTAATCCGAAACTCCTTGCCCACACAAATCCACTAGTAAATAATTTTTATCCTTATCTATTTCCAATAATCCTATAAGGCTTCTGAAAAGAAGATGGCTATGAGACCTCCAAACATAGGTTATCATCAAAGTTTTTAATTTTAATGAATAATTTATTATTAATTGTTAGACGGTATCTTTACTAGTTATTAATGATCAGTATTATTTATTGTAGATTTGTTTTAATAATGAATAACAATAAAAAATGGTTGACTGCCTTTAAAGTATTTGATATCTTCGGATGACTCTAATAGTTATTATATTACATAAAAAATCTATTAATTCATTCCTCTTATTGTCGATTTGAAGCTACTTAAAACACATTTAGACTCTACGGATGTTCCAAATAGTTGAAAAGTAACTCCAAACTAACCTAAATGATAAATAAAACAAAAGATACATTTCCATTTCGGCGAATAGTACCATTTGTAATGTCCCAGAGGGAAAAGGTTAGCTGAGATGTTACAGTTATCAGAATGTATAAAGGTTGGCGTCCTATCTCAAAGCAAACCGCAAAAGGAATGCTAACAGTGTCATCCAAGGTGGATAAGAATGTCGATTTGTGGTTGGAATTCGATATTTCCCATGTATAAAAATCAGTGTTTCTCATTATCAATACAGTTGAAGCGGATTAATAGTATACGCCTTCATTTTCATTCATCAAAATTCATACGGACTACTTTCAATAAACGTAAAGACGAATCAAAATTTTAACTTAATATTTCTATTTTGTTATAAATTTCAATATTCGAAAGTGTACTACTTCAGATCTTTTGTAATCATCACATTAACAACTTTATAAACATAACAGGGTGAAAAATATTTTTGTTGTAATTTCACCGAAAATAATAATATTTTGGATATAATTCAAGACGGATGAGAATCTATTTTAAATTAACTTCAGAACGTACACTGTTTCAGGGTTTCTGGGAAGTTTATAAATACAAAGATTGTTCATATAAAACTATATTTGTTATCTAAAGTTTTGAGTGAATATTATAGTTTGATGCACTTATCATCTATTGGTAGTTTTGAAAAAATTAAAAAGTGCTATGAAAACTTGTGTCTTGTTTTAGTTCTTAAAAAGATACCAAAACCCCAAAAAGATACTCGTAATAAATGCAGAAAAATTCAAGATTCGTTCATAAATTTAATTAAAATACAAAAAAAATTAGTTATTTGCGATGTATTAAAAAAATTAATATATAAAAGTGAAAAAAAAAAAAAAAACACTGGGAAAAGGTATATGAGCAACTGAGATAGGAATGATATATATTAGAATTTAGGTGATTTCTTGGAAGATTCTTTGAAAATCTGATTCGAAACGGTTTTATTATTTTTTTGTATTATTGAAGGAGGATTGCGATACATTAGCTAAAAATCTCTCCTTGAGTACAAAAGCTGCCTGTGACAAGAAGCGGTAGAGGATACCGCACAGAGCTGTTCCTTCAGGACTGACAATCGGTGAAGAATGAGCTACGTGATCCTGTAGAGAGACGCACCCTGATTGGTCGAGACCTGGAAGAATGTAGCTCCAGCAGGCTCCAGTTACACAGATAACAGAACGCCCGGGTTCCACTCCTGCGCTTTGCAACAGTCGGAATGTACCGAAGCCTCCTCCACTAAAAAGTTATAGTAAATCTTGAATATTTCTTTATTGGCCGTTTTAAAACTTTTATATTAAAAACATTCTGTTAGTTAACTTATTTTCATCATGCAACCCCTAAATTTCTATTCATAACGCACATCCCTAAGATATTTGATCAAGTACAGGATCATCAAAGTGTTTGATATCGACCCCTGGCAGTCGATCAAATCTAGTAAGTCGATATAAATAACAATGCTATGAATCGCAAAGGTATTGACAGCAATGCAGTATATAGTAATTTCATTTGGAATGCAATTTCTGATTACAATATACCAAATAAATTTTAGTTGACGCGACATTTATACTCTCATTATGGATTACCAAATATTCCCATTTATTCTAAGATTAATCTTACGGTTACTAGATTCTGTACCTGACCTTATGGTTTCGTTCACTATGTGACATCCCCTCCAAGAAAAATAATGAATTTTTATGCGCATTTTGAAAGTATTGAATATAATCTCGCAAATATTTCATGACAACAGGGAGGCACTAACAAAAGCCACTCTATAAGACATAAAACAATTACTCGTACTATAATTACATATAAATTGTTTAAAACTACTTTTTTTCTCGTTTTATTGTTTTTATTTTTGTTGTTGCTCTATGCTTTTGTTTTTAAAAGGCAATATTTTAAACATGAAAAAATAAACACTTTTTGGCACCTTTATAATTTTTGTTCCTATGTTGCTACCTACATACCAAGTTTTGCTAAAACATATACAACTAGTTTATCTGAATTTATACGTTGAAAAATCCCCATTCAAGATTTATGTTTAAAAATAAATATTTCATCACAATTGCACTTGGTCTATAGACCGATCTGTTAATAGTGCAACGTAGCTATTTTTGTTGATGAACTTTCTGATTGACTTAATGAGTGGCTGACAACTTTACTAAACGAAAAAATAAATCCAATCAAATAAATTACTCAACATTGGATTGGTGCAATGATTGAGAAATCACACACTTTAAAGTGCTGCTAAACACCTTGTGGATGAATTACTTGTGTTGGCTGGAACTAGTTGGCCTGAATTTGTCGCCTACATATGATTACATTTTTCTTGAGTTTAGGTTTTTAAATAAATATTTTATTATATAACTGTATTAAATTCCAGAAGAACAGAGGACAGCACGATTAGTTTCTTCCTTCACCATTGGATAATGATTCGCAGTTCCCAACCTCGGAGAACTTTTCTATTCATTCTAATCACTTGCTCTCTCTCTCTCCATGTTAATCTAATATAAGTGTAGAGATTTCTTTTTATCTTCTTCCATAACTTTTGTTAGGTAGTACGTTTTATATCCTCTTTTGGCAATGAAACGAACTATATATTTATACGAACTTTCTTATAATGTTGGGAAAGAGTTGTTTAAATCATTCACTATATTGTTAAGAATGTGAATTAGGATGGTTTCTTCTTCACTCATTTACTTTTTTTGCACATTCCTTTGGGTACATAGTTCAATAACGGTTTGATAACTTTCTGTCAGAACCAGTTATGTGTTTAAATTAATAATTCAATATCCAACGCTCTCTCTCTTGATGCTGGTGGTCTTTGACAAGGCTCTTGTTTATCTCCTTATTTAATCTGTTCATATCCCACTTCCCTACTCTCTCTAAATCATTGGTTTCCAACCGAAGTTCCATAAGCTACTTCCAGGGGTTCCGCGAAATAATTTTGGAATGAGTCATACCACATCAACTCAACACAATTTTGAACCTTACCATCATATATTTTCTTCATATTTTGTGCAGATATTTTTTCGTAGGCATCCAAGCCTTTCTTAGCTTTTACTGAAATCAATTTATGTATCAAATGATAACGTAGGTGCTCCACCATTTTCTACCAAAAGAGTTCCGCCTTTGAGAAACGGTCGAGAACTACTGCTCTAAAGTATCTTTATACGCCAATGATATAGCTTCTTTACGTACCATCTAGCTTAAGTCATGGAAGAAGATAAAAAGAAATGTCTAAACTTATATTCAAATAGATACGATAGTAAATCATCTCCAACAAAATTTCTAAACAATCATTAAATATTGTCTAAAATCAAAGTTGAAAATCAATCAAAACAAATTTGAAGTCTTATTTTTATAAAACGTAAAAAATCAATTACATACGTATAATCCCATTTCCACTAACTCAACCCTCATCAGTTGATCAAAATCCATATAATTGTTTGGTTTAACTTTGGAAAGAGGTAACACATCCGCAGAACACACCAATAATAAGGTAGAAAAAGAAAAAGAAAAAGAAAAGAAAAGAACATTTTCTCATAATAAGAAATCAAAATTAAGATCCCATTTTATATATATCAATTATTCGGCCTCAGTTCACTTATACCTCACCCGTTTGGATTTAAACAATCACATTATAGAACAGTGGGAATAATTCAACATTTATCTATACAAAAACTACAATATAAAAAAACACGTACACCTGCAACGCAAAGGTAACAAACATACTCCAAGATTTACAGTTTCACTCGAAAAAAACTGTTACGTATTTTAGTAAAACGTTTTTCAAAAAGTCATTAATAAAATAAATCTACTACTACATTAAATCGTGTCTTAAACGCCACACTCACAAAAGAAATGTTTTATTCTATGCGTCAGGTCTAGTTATGTATTTATTTAATCTTTTTCTTAAATTTTTGTATAGGTTTGTCGTTTAGATTTTTCCTTCTAAAATCACTCAAAATTTTATAAAATTCATTCATTAAATTCAATTTTATTTATAATTAACTTAATATTGTTTGTGTAATGGTATAATCATGTAAAAATAATAATTTTGTTACTGTTAAATTTATAAATAATAAATTTATAAATAGAGCTTTGTTATTATTATATAATATGTAATAAAAAATACTCAGTTTGAAAATGATTCTTTCCTAAAAAGAAATGCATAATAATTTTTGTATGAATTGTTTAAATTTCTTTGATGCTAACGAATACTATTTCATTTTATTAAATTAAAATTTATTTTTCAGTTTAGATCCAGAAATTATGTTTAGGAAGGAATTGAGGAATTTGTTGTATGTAGAGCAGGCTTTTGGCCGAGTTTAGGAATGAGGACTGCCGTAGAAAAACCGTTAACATTCAATCTAGATTCAAAGCCGCTTGATACCTAGCTCCCTGCCATCCAATGTATCCAACGCAGCTAACCACAATCCTCCCTATTACTGGGTCTTAAGAGAGGATAAAGGGAACCTCATTCAGCCTTATCATCCTTCACCTCCTAGAGATAGTTACAAGCGAACTTTGCTATGTCCCACCATCCCGTGACTATTAAAAATTTGTCACTAAAGTTTAGGAAACGGTTTAGCAATTTAGAAGACAGCACTCGCACACGGATAGATTCAAGCCTATCCAGGTATACATATAGCCATTACAATCTAGGAGCTAACTGCGGAAGCTATTCAATGTGACAGGCCGTTTAGAGAGACAAAGCATCGATTGGTCGTTATTGAGGTCTTTGTCGTAGGATGAGGAGTCCATTGTCTACCGTTGGCTATAGTAGTCGGTCTATAGATTGTCCATTAGCTAGGCTGCTTATCTAGTCTAAGTAGTTTAACAGCTAAGTGGATATTTTATAGTTATTGAATTTTATTTATTATGTAAGTAATTTATCTTTTGGTTTACCTTCTCCATTGGGTAAAGCTTTCAAAAAGTCTTCACAGCTTCGATAATCAATTTAACAAAACGCAAAATGAAAATTTCTTTTTAAATGTATAAATCCTGAAATACCTTGATGGATAGCCCTGAATATTATTGTTCTTTTATATTTTATGTAACTGAAGAAGTAAAATAAAGAATTTATTGGTAAAATGAATTCTATAATAAAGAATTATGAGTCTGTTTCATTTATTATACAATTTTCCATATAATAAATCTTCTGTCCATCTTCGATAGTACCGTTTGCTGGGCTCTCTCACTCTTTGTACCTTAAAAATGGCATCGTCTATGAAATTATTAATTATTTTGGGTTTTAATATAATTAAACTCAATTTTACAACTAATTCTTGTACATACTTTATAAAATGTTATATAATTTAAATGATGGTAATACATCCGAAATCAATTCGATTGGTATATTATTACCTTACGATGCTATAATAACAGCTTAGTATTAAAATAATTTAGACCAACAAACCTAGAAATGGGGGAAAAAAATATTTTTTTATGTAGGAATAAAGTTGATATTCGTTTTTTCATCTCAAGAAACTCATGGATACGAATTTTCATAGTTAAAAAAAAAAAAAATTGTTGCGGACAGTTTTCGCTATACTTAACCTTAGAAGATACCACCGATCTGCACTAAACATAAGAAAGGTTTAGGGCCGTCTAAACTGCACGAAATGTTACAAACTGTACTTCCTTATACAACTTAAAGTCGTAGATATAAAATAAAATGTTTAAGACAATTTTATTTATCCTAAATCCTCTGTAACCCATAAAAGGGCATACGATCTGAAATATATTCATATGGGTTGAAAGAGTGACAACTCAGCTTATCAAGAGTTCTAGTTACGTTGGATTTGGATCTCATCAAGAGGAGTTATAAATTTATTTCGTGAACGCGGTACATTAGAAAAAAATATCCTCCATAAATCAAGCCCAAGCATTTTTTATTTTTTATTTGTATGATGATTCCATACGACAGTCAAAAATCTTGGTGTCACTTTTGATCCAACTTTATCCTGGAAACCACACATTGGCCAAATTTCCTGTCGAACCATACTACCCTAATGCAATTCTATAGAATCCATTATTGCATTATCTCCTTCCTCTTAAAAACCCGTCAACTCTTAGTTTGCTCTCTTGTTTCCCCCCAATTTGACTATGGCTGCCTGGTATTGAGTGGACTCTCGGGTAATCTCGAATCTAAACTTAAACGTCTAATTAATTGCGCAATACGATTTATTTTTGGTATCATTAGAAATACGAACATACCACAGTATTACCTCGAGCTGAAGTGGCTCTAGCCATCCTTCCGATGCCAGTATTTCCTACTTGCTTGTTTCCTTTCTATTCCAAGTAATTAGTACTCAACGCCCCTCCTATATCCTAGAAAACCTGCAATCCGAATTCCCAGTCCAATCCCATCCTACCAGGTCCCGTTTATCTGACAATCTACCCTCCACCTCAACGAACTGCTGCGTTTGATAAATCATTCTACTTATCAATCTTCTACTTAATTACATTTTTACCAATCTAATCCAATACTATAATAAGTACGGATATTATTTAATTACCTTTTTTTTGTTTTTATATATTTAGTCAGCTAGTTTTTTTATTTATCTTTTTTCTTCTCTGTATGTAAGCTATAATTATTTGTGGCCACACTGTTTTTGGTCTATATATGATATTATAAAATTAAAATTATCCTTGATGAATGGAATATGGTCCGGGTGCGGTGAAAAAAAAACTCAAAATAATTATATATTATAATTACATAATTATAATTATTTACTATTTTGAGTTGTTTTTTTTTTTTACCGCACCCGGACCATATTCCATTCATCTATACACACGGTCAATCAATAATCTTCCAGTAAAATTATCCTTGCACTTGTTCTAAAGAGACCTAGTCCCATAATAATCCACTGTTTTTCATTTTCATTTCATCATTCGTAATTGAAGGTTTCAAAAGATACCTTAGATTTAGAATCAGACTCGATTTTTCCTAAACAAACCTTTTGATCTATTTCAATGGAAGTTGCTTCTTTTTTTTTCCTCATTCCTTCGTCCTTATTAGAGATGCGACATCGATAAAAAAACATCGATGTTTTAAAACTTCGATGTTCAATACAAAAACATCGATTTTTTTTAAACCATTTTAGTAACATAATGACTGTTCTAAAGACTACGCATGCTTCGGCCAATCAGAAGTGCTTTTTCAATAAACCAATAGGACATGGACTCCAAAAAACATCAATGTTTTAAAATATCGTTGCTTACAATACATTATCCAAAAAACATCGCTTTTTTGGACAACCATTTCAGAAACATAAGGTCTGTTCCAACGATCACGCATTTTACGGCCTTTCAAAAGCGTTTTTTAAACATAGAATCCGACATCAACTACAAAAAACATCGATGTTTTTAAAATATCGTTGCTTACAATATATTACCCAAAATACATCGATGTTTTTGAACATCCATTTGAGTAGCATAAGGTCTGTTCCAAAAATTACGCATTCTACAAGCCTGTCAGAAGTGGTTTTTGAAACTAAGAATTGTAGAAGGCGTGATCGTTGGAACAGACCTTATGTTACTCAAATGGATGTTCAAAAACATCGATGTATTTTGGGTAATGTATTGTAAGCCACGATATTTTAAAAACATCGATGTTTTTGTAGTCGATTCAGTACTGCTTACTTGAAGACTAAACGAAGTAATGCCTAAAAGTTAATTAGCCCAGACATGTTAATGTCCAAGGGGAAGAACGAAACGAAGGTGGGAAGAATGTCTTAGTACTGATTTGGTTTTTACTACTATCGGGGAATGGAAGTATATAGGCTCCGACTGGTTCTAGCCATCTATTTTCAGGATTCACTAACACTTATTTATCCAATTTAAAATTTGAACCTAACTAAATTATAAAATTAACAAAGCTATTATTATTGAATTGGAGAGATCTATTAAAACATAGCATTTAATTATAAAATTGAACAATCAACATCAAACATAAAAGTATCATTTATTTGATATATATAGTTATGTAATTATACAATTTTTTAATGAAGACTTTTAAACTAGTAATTATTTATAATTGACAATTTTACACTGCATTCACTTTTATATAAATGAATTAATGGGAGTCATTTTACACAAGAGCTAACTGTAACGAAATGAATTCTTTATAGTTTTTATTATTTCTTCATATTCACATATTAAATAAAATATCTAAAGGATACCGGATCTTGGAACTGCCGCACAATATAATATAATCGCATAGCCTGTACTGAAGCTATTCAAGTTAATAAATTTGTATCTTACATTTACGGCTCTCGAAACATGTCTTGGACATTATCCCAATAGATTTTGCATTTGTCAAAGTTATATAAGTGTGTTCTTTAGTGCATGGCCTTCTTTAAACAAGGGGGATAGATGCCACTGGTCAGGGCAAAAACTGAATGGACTTGTTTTCTCACTTTATAAAGGGTGACGCAACTTCCAAAAGCACCCAAGGCGATGGTACAGTGGACCCATGGGTCGCAGGGGCTTAGTCTTGAACTTCAGTTTAAAGATGAAACTTCTTTCGTGATCGCTTTATTTAATCTGTTTGATCCTGTATGTTTTAAGTCTGTCCGTTCTATCCATTTTTAAAAAAAAACAAATAATAATTTCTTTTTACCTTGAATAATCTTTAAAGAATAATATCATAGTTATAATTTTTTATGACTTCTTGTCTTCGTGATGGCAATTGGCATATCCCAGTTTTAAAAACTTTCTTCTTCCAAGAGAAGAAAAATTAAACTAATGCTTAGCTGATATCTTTTTTGTTTTGAATTTTTCGCTCTGAAAGGTTATGAAGTATGGTAGATGTAACAAAATTCCTCAGCCTAGCATTGCGAGTTTCTAACGAGTGCTCTAAGCCATACGTGGCTTGGCATTATCATAAAGCATTATTTTGTTATAGTGCTGTTTTTAAATTGTCTAATTGCTGACAATACCTCTTTGAATTCAGTTTTTCGTTTGGTTTCAGCAGCATAACAAAATTCTAAAATCTAACTGTAGTAGAACATCGGTTTAAAGATGGAAGGGGCAGGATTTACGGGGAATATGCCTTTTTTCTTACTGTATTTTCGTATTTAATTCACTTTTCATCTGCAGTTAATATGGGGTCCCAGAAGGGTTTAATTTTGTTCCAAGTTGTGCATAAATTTGACACTCAAGTGGTATACAACCACCTCAAATATTTCCACACCAAACCTTTTGTTTTCAAACATGGTTAAAAATGGTCTGTTGAGCTGAATTAAGATTTTCCGCAACCTTCGATGATGTAAAAAAAAGATTTCGTTCAATCATTATCTTGCCAGCATCGTTTTGTATTATTCTAAGACTATATTCTATAGGCGGATCCAGATAGAAGGAAGAAAAGGAAAATTTTAATTTTGTATTATATCCTTTTATTGTATACTATGTATATTTCTATTCATTTATTTGTATATCTATACATACACACACATATATACACAATTGCAGAGCGACATGAGGGCAATAACGGAAACTCAGGAGCCTACCGTTAGTTACAGCCCTAGAGTGTCGTTTTCACACTCCAACACCACTTTCCAACAATCATATAATTCTTATACATCACGTCCTATTATTTTCTTCTATTACTTTTCTCCTTATTTTTTTATTTCTATTCCATTTTCGGGCAAATTATCGCTTTCCCAAACCGATTAGTGTCAATACGATCGACACCATAACAGCACGGCGGAATGCAATCGACGTGAAATCTCTGTTCAGTTGACAAGATAGTCTGAGTGACCCAACAATGGAGAAGATTTGTGTCGCAAGAGTAGCCCAGTTTTTTATATGGCCAGGTACTATTAGTATAGTAGCCCAATGCAACAAGTCCAGTCCATAAAACATACATCTGTAACTGTTTAAAAAAAATTGTTTCTATCACACTAAACGTGGAAACACACTTGTGGTCGTCCTAAAACTCTTACTAATTAATCAATTAATTTAATTTAGTAACGAACGAGATATTTTGTAAACCCCTAAGCCACCCTAGTCTTTCACCACGGTCTATCCTAGCCAAAATGTTTTAGTGTTACAAATTAAACAGAATTAAATTTTGCATTGAATAAGAACCATAATTTTTCATAAACCCTGACCCATCGTAAACCCGAAATTTAGTTTTCCTGATAAAATGTGTGATATTTAAGTTTAAACATAACAGAGACACTCATTTTTCGCGATCTTAAAACGGTTACTAATATTCAATCCATTTAAATGGTTAATTTGTTTGATAAAGCAATGTAACAATTGTTATTGTAATATATAATAACAAACTTTTAGGTCAGTCTATTGGCTTTTTGTCTGATAATCCTATCCTATCGAAAATTTTATAATACAATAAATTAATGCACATTGAATTAGGCGTTCAATGAATTCCATAAGGTAATAATTCAATCGGGACCATGATCTAGATGTTCCTTGGATTGCAATAGCTGGTCTGAAGTCCATATGGAACCAGTTCCTTGGATTGCAATAGTTGGTCTGAAGTCCATATGGAACCTGTTCCTTGGATTGCAATAGCTGGTCTGAA
>NW_027114407.1:2138198-2139194 GCF_000696795.3 Halyomorpha halys | reverse complement strand
TATATATATATATGGATAGGAACATTTTTTCGCCTATAACTATTAAGCTGTACCTCTTGGCGAACTAAAACTGAAGTAAGAATATAGACCCTTCAGAATATATACACGTAGCGTTGCAGCACTGTGACCAATTAGTACCGTTATTTACTGATTACTTTGAAAAGTCGTTCATCAATACTTGATACTTAGCCGAATTTAAAAATGTTAGCGCTAGTGTGCGAAAAAAATTTATGTGCTACAACTTTTATTTTACTAGAGTTTTTTCTTAGAAAACTGGTTTCCAAGCAGCATAATCCTTTAGCAGATATTCGCATGTCAATATTTTCATTTCTATAAATTATTTATGTTATATTAAACAAAAAAATATGTGTTCCAACTACTTTAATCAATAAAATTTAAGCGTTGTAATTCATATTAAATGTTAAATGTGATTACTTTAGTATTAAGACTCGGTATCTTTCTTCTACAGTATCAGTGGCCGAACAGCAATGGATATGTGTTATAACACTCTCCAGGTCTGGTCTCCACCAATGGTTTTTTTTGTTTACAGTGACGTTTAACGAAATCTCTAAAAAGCCCAGACAATTAATTAACTTCATTCTTTGCGAAAAAGTATCTTTGAAACATCCGAGACAATAACGCATAATCAGTACCGTATCCCAAATTAAGCTGCAATGTCTGCATTAATGTTCAAGGTAATAATTTGGAACAAAATTTAACTTAATTTAAATATGATGACTAATTAATTAATTTTACATTTCATAATGTATAAAATAGTTGGAAAACTTTATGTAAAATTAATTTATGTATTTTAATTTAAATAACTCTTAACAATGAAAATTTTTAAACATGAATATTTTCTAAGCAGAGTGTGTATGACCATACCTTCATAAGGAATTGTTTTCTTCTTTTAAGATCATTAATTCATATTTTCAGTAAGGACAGTTAATACTGAAGTTTGATTATGTTCATCTTGTTTATTCTTTTGTTTGTATA
>NW_027114407.1:2131388-2137000 GCF_000696795.3 Halyomorpha halys | reverse complement strand
TCTTTGAGCAAACACTCACTAAAAGTTTTTTGTTTTTTTTCTAAGCCCATGGATGCGTGAGGTTGAGGTCAAGATGGAAAAAACAGGTTGATGGAAAGTTCTTTTACTGCATTGGTAATGCATTTGAAGAGGGAGCTGAAGAATTTGGATTTTTCGGATAAGAGGTAGTGTTGTGTGTTAGACTAATGGTGTCGGGGCACACCAGTTTTGTTGTGTCAGTAACTTGTCCTCTGATGTTAGTACATCTGAACATATAACATTTGTAAGAGTTACTACATATGACGTTCTAAGTCGATCTAAATCTAAAATTTATAGTAGTTGGCTGCCAGTACTAAAAGTTTTAGATTTAGATCGACTTAGAACTTCATATGTACTAGCATCTGATGCCCAAGAGTAGGGCCAAATCATTGTTAGTTTGTTGTGCAAAAATAATAATCATAGAAAAAAAATGTATAGATATATACTGGCACGATTTATTAAATATATACATATAAAGTAGGACAGCAAACGAGTTTTCTCGGACAGTGGGACAAGCTTTGAACTTGTACAATGGCTGTGGGCCCTAGCCACGCTACAACAGTACAGCACTATCTGGGTCATAAGCATATGATTAACATAACTTCGGAGATTATCTTTCATCAGATCTTTTTTTTGCCATGTCCTTAAGGGCATAGGTTAATTTAAAATTTTTATATTTCTTTTAAGAAAAAAATTTCCTAGCAAAGCTTGGTAAGCGATAGCACAACTTTTGCTTCTTATGGATTCGGAAAAAGGGACAAATTCTCTACGTTCATGTTTTAAATCGAATTTTAGCAAAATTAAACATAAGTAAAAACATTTTTATCAAAACTTTCAACGTAAACTGACAACCAGACAATGAAGTTTGGAATAACACAATTAGAACCGAAGTCAAGAGGAATAAATAATGAAAAATGTTAACATTTCATTTTAAATGCTACATTTTCATTTTCGATCCATGGAAGTATTTTGTATAACTAAACAACTCATCAACTATCTATTTTAAATAAAATTTACGCGCAAATCTGTTTAAAGGCATGTCTATTATATCTGAGTTTAATTTTCGAAACGGTCATTTCAAGATATTTGTTCTTTTGTATTTGGTTATAAAAATAATTTTTGTTTAAAATGATCTGTAATTAACGTTAGAGATAATTACATAAGAAGGACCGGAATAATTAGTTAGATACTTTTGGAAATGATCAATTGGGCAAAGATATCAATTTTGTTCTGGACAGATTTTCGTCGTGGCTTCCTGTTTGGCCTAAAAAAAATTCACAGAACCCGTATCGCACTAAAAGTATATAAAAATGTCGTCGAAATTATGCTCAGAGGGGTTCGAAATGCTGGAATGTATTGGATATTAGGTATTTTGATTTTTGTTTGCAATGTTTTAAGAATGAGGCATCCGCTTGGGGCACCCCAGGGTGCCGCGACACGCACTTTGAATAAACAAAACATTTTCCATGGCAACGTATATTATTTATAAAATAGATTAAAATAAAAGTAATCTTGATTATTTAACCTTTAGCTTAGGATATGCAATTTTATTATTTGAGGAGAAGGTGATCGGTGCGGTCAGCAAAAAATCACAACTAAATAAAAACTTATTTTGTGCTGAATGTCTTCATAGTCAAATCTTGGGTTGAATAAACAAAAAAGATAAAACAACCATAATTGAGATAAACATAAAAAATAAAGGGGAAATAATAAACAAAATGGAAGCTCTGATGAAGGCTTGAAATTCAGGTCGAAACGTCGGCACAAATTATTAAGTTTCGTTTATTGTCCACTATCTAATCCACCTACAAGTTATTCCATTCGAAGTAGTTAAATCATATCAATCTATACATGTGCTGTTAGATTTACAATATTCATAGTTATATTAACATGCTGTATATTGATAATAATCACAATATAAATTGAAGAAAACCAATTATTATTATGTCTTTAATTATTTGAAAGTCTTATATCCTCTTCATTTTAAGGGATTCTGTCAAGAATTACGCTAAACCCATGTTAATAAATAAAATGAACACAGTCTAATATGTATTTAACTGGCAAGTAGATGGATAGTCTAAGAAAAAGAAAATATGTGTAGTTAAAAATCATTGCAATATAATATATATGCAAATAATATATTCTATTAAATATTGTAGTTACAATATCAATTTTAGGACAATTGAGAATAAAATATTTTATAATCTGGACCAATCTCTTAAAATGAGGAAGATACAAGACATTCAATAATCAAGGTAAGTACAAACAAATTTCTCAAATAATTGGCTTTTGTCTATTTACATGGCGGTTATTATCAACATGCAATAACGGTTGATAGCTTTTTACTTAACTAAGGGTAACAACTTCATGAGCCTGAAGGGCTCACGAACCCAAAGGGCTGATTCACGGCTACAGTGAAATGGAAAATAATTATCTGCCACAGGGGGAATCGAACCCGGGTCCTTCGAGTCAGTAGCACATTGCCTTACCCTTGAGCCACCCGCTCCCACAATATGATAATATACTTATGAATAATTTAAATCTAACAGTACATATAATGGTTGCTAAGATTTAAATAACTAATTAACTACTTCCAATATAATAATTTATAAATGGATTAGATAAAGGTCAGTTCGTCCCAAACGCCTTCCAATATATAGAAATAAATGAAATAAGAAGTATTATGGGTTTTACTCAAATAATTAAATTAGTTATACGTAATGTTTGTTTCTAAAGGCGGGGTGAGAGTCCAGGTCCTCCTACTTTTTTGGAGTGATGTTTATATTTAAAGGAGAAATGCAGTCCAAATAGAGGTGAATAAGTGACCCTTTGCAAGAGGTTGATGGACCGGAACTGAGACGATTATCTCAATAATCCGTTTCCTTCTTCCTCCTTCGTCTACTTCCGTTCCTCCAAGGCCGACAATCAGGCATAGCTCTGATTTTCTTCACTATTTTCTCATTCTGCTCTACTTATCATAGGGTTTAAATATATTTTCGATACTAATTTAATCTACACAACCTTTATGTTCCGTGAAAAATTCTTGTATATCTAGTAATTACAATGACATTAAAATCTAGAAGAAATAAAAAAGTAAGCACACTTCACTATTTAAATAAACTAGAAGTAAAAAGGAAATAAATTGTATTGAATGACTTCAAAGACATTTTAGTACTTGCCAATGCGTATACATATTGCCATATTTTCCATTCTTTTATCACATCAGAAAAATATTTGGTTAGAACAATGGAAAATGGAATAATCTGTAAAGACGATATTATTTTCTCGTAATACTTTAATTTCCAAAAAGTAGAATATATTCACAGGTTTTTTATTAAGAAAATTGTTCACCTGCCAAAGAACACTCCAAACTATATATATGTTATATTTGGAAACAAATAGGGACCTACTGTTCTTGTGTGCCTTGCAGTTGTATTTATATTATTTTTATGCATGTAATTTATATTATTTTTAGATTCTTAAAAGTTTAATAAATTCTTACATTATTTATCATGGTTTATAAATATGTAAATTAACGCGAACCAAAAATATTAGTATTAGAGGGTATAAAAATCAAGAATAACTGCTGGTTTAAATGGAAGGTTTAAATAAGGTTGAAAATATAAGGTTTCAAAATTAGCTGGTAGTTAGTTTTACATTCGGTAGAGATTTTGAATCTGTAGTAAGATGGGAAAGTCCAATGCATACTATAATTGGTAATGTTTTTTAAAAAATAATTAATGATATTTGTAATGAGCGATAAGTATCTTTTTATTTTTTTATTCAATTTTCTTTTTATCTTTTACATATATTTTTATTAAGTTATATTTTCACAAAACCTACTTTATAATGCTTGACTTACAAAATAAAAATTTATATTTTAAATAATATACTTCACCAATTTAATACAGATTCATTATTAAATATAATTATATACAATTAGTTTTTAATAGTTGTTTATAATTTCTGTATTATTTACAGTTTTTAGATATATCAAGGTTAAATATTTATATTTAGTTTTTATCTGATAAGTTGTTATTTAGAAGAAAATAATAATAATAATCTTCATCGAAACGAGATATTATCCCAAATATATATTGTAAATAAATAAATTTTCAAAAATAAATAATTGCAATATTTTTAATTATTCTTAATAGGTAATTGTTAAATAAAATTAGATTCGAAATATCATAAGGATATTACTAATAACAGAAATACATATAATAATTAAACAACGTAATTTTTCATTTAGAACGTAATCACAAATGAATAAATAAATTTTTATAACCGCAAAAAATGTCTATTATGTATAGATGAATTGTGCATAGAAAATTGCCTTTCTACTTGAAAATATTCTAAGAATTTCGATACTTTAATTTTATGGTGATATATTTTTATTGCTACATAATTATTAGGAATGGAATTTATTTTTAAATAAGAAAACATTAAAACCGATCAAACCATGAATAGAAAAGCCTCTGTTATGAACCTCCTCTGTTAAATGCTCACAACATAAAATGTATCTACATGAAATTAATGGCGATTATCAATTATGCACATAAGGAAATAATATTAAAAAGGAAAAATAAACTGTTAACTGTGACGCAATGATTCGACTAAGTCAGCAGTTTTCTGGCGACCTGTTATGACATTCATTTAGTCTTCGGGCATTTGAAGTTTATATCATACCAATATATCTATGGGACATTCATATTTTTATTTTAATTACATTAAACCATAACAGTATCTTAGTTCACATTATGTATGCAGCTCTTAGCTCGTTGGAGAATAGTTGCAACCGATTAAGAAAATAAAAGTTATACAAAATCATTCTAGTATATTACAAATTTGTCTCCATTATTCTAAATTATTTCAGTATCGATGAGCATTTATAATGGAGTCATATTGGACAAGCAGATATTGAGATGCGCGTTGTCCAAGAAATTACCAAGGCTGAAGCGAACCGCTGGAGTCCGGTCGTACTGGAGGGTGACTCATAAGGTGGTCCTAAGAACTTCTTAGAGGGAACAGTACCTCTCGGCTAGAAAACCCATTAAAGAGGATGTTTAAAAAGAAAAACCCGCCAGCGGTAAAATATCCGATTAAGGGTTACTGAAGACTCAAGAAATGAGTTCATTCTGGAGGATAACAAAGAGTGGAACCTTGTCTCTTTTTTCTTTTCTTCTTACTATCCATTTATGGCACACAGGTTGATTATCTACCAGGTTACCAACTGGCTGGAACTGGATTTCAATAAAATCCAGGCCGGAATCGATCCGGCGCACAGTTTATAATTTTCCACTTCCATTTCGGGAGAATAAAAATAACAAACCTTTTCTGAATACGGAGTCAATTTAATTTTTTTATATCGTAATGATCAAAATTAAACATACTATAAACAATCAATATTAAAAATTAATTGTATAAAATATTCATTCGTAAAGTAATGAAAAAAAAATTTTATACTAAATAATTCAACAACACTATCCAAATTATAGTCTCAAAACATTTATTTCATTCACATGTCCAACGTTTCGGCCAATTCGGCCATCTTCAGGGACAATCTTAATTTACTCAGAGACATATCATTTAAC
>NW_027114407.1:2125841-2127943 GCF_000696795.3 Halyomorpha halys | reverse complement strand
AGTTTTCAACGAATCTAACCGTATTGAAGTCCACAGTCTAAAAAAATAAATTAAAAAATCGGTGAAGATACAGAAAAGAACTATATTACTCTTTGCATTCAGAACTGTAAGGGAATTCGTACGAGTAGAAACAACAGATATTTAATATAAATCTAAATATTTATGAGCAATTTGAAATTTAAATTATTTTTTAAATTCAAATGTGGCTATTAATAAATTATATACCTAACATACGTTATGAAGTTTGATAAAAAATAATAATAAAATTATAATAATTTCAGAAATGAAGCGTTTGTTTTATTTTACTTTTCATAAAATTCGCACAAGCTGAAGAGACTTTAATGCCGGATTTAATTTACAGGAGACTAGTTTTGATTTTTATTAAAAATAAAATCCCATGGACATCTTATGATCATATCTATAGCTTTTTTTAGTATAATTTTATCCGCAAATCCTCATAGTGTGCTAATAAAAATATTTTTCCATACTCAAACCAATTCTTATTGCTCGTAATAATAATTTATATTGTTTTAATAAAAAAAAAATCAATTTTAAAGTAAATGTATTCTATAAAATCCTTATTATTAAAAGAATTTAGACATCACAAGTAAGACCTAAAGATCAGACTATGAATGTAAAATTATTATGAAATAGTGTAGTTATGATTAATCTCCAAGCATCTAATTTTTAAGTATTTTCAAAGTTTTTTAAACTAAGGAAACATATGGCATTCTATAAGTTTACTTCGTATATAAAAAAATATATATTTATAATAATTGCAGCAATATGAAAACATAATCGATAAGAAGCTGGCCACAGTATCAATAATTATCACTAATTAAAGGCTGAAGTCAAACTAAGTTAAAGCGTGCAATTAAAGAAGGTGTCGGATGGACGGCCTTGACTTGAACTTGTTCGCTCACCAAGGATCTATCTACTTACAAACTTTTCTTGAAGCGTCTTACAGTTTTGCCACTATTCTAATATGCTTCGAAACAAAAAATTTATAAATCGATATTGTACCAAACAAACTGCAATGGTATTTATTTCAAATGAAAATTAAATATAAAATTTATTTATTTTTATGTGTAATCCTTCCTTTAGGTAGCACACGCCGAACTCCTAAATAAATTGAACAAATAAGAAACTGGTTCTCCATTTTGCAAACAAAGATAGTTAAATAGGAAATCTAACAAAGTGCAATGAAAAGCTATAGAAATATCGTAAGCTATATAAATTAAGTTGGTATGAGGTGAAATATAGATAAAAGAGGAAAAAAAATTTTTTCTATAGTGGTGAACAGAAAGATTCTATTGAAGCTTAACTTAAATTGAATAGAATTTAAGATATAATAAATTTTACCCAAATGTAAGTGAACAAATTTTTAATTTATATATTATTTTTTAAAACAATTTTTTTTGTAAAATAATACGTTACATGATATGGAAGCCCTATAGAAAAAAAATTAAATTAAAAAAAAAAAAAAAGCAGAATTTAAAATAAATGACTACAAATTCTTCTAAGAGCTGCATATTTGAAAATAGTTTTTAATGCAGTGACTTGGGCGAAGATAAAAATAGGCAATTGAAAAGGCGGAAAAGCAAAAAAAACTGTTTAAAAAGTTATGATAATAAATAATATAATAGAAAATTAGTACATTCCTTTACATAAAAAAAATGTGGTACAAGAGTGTTTACCGTTAATATTTAATAATACAAATTTAACCCCACTAAAAAACCAACGACCACAATAAAGTTGTTTATAGCAATTAAAATTAAATGTAAAACTGATTTATTTTGATCTTTAATGCTTTTGTAATTTAAATTTAACAATATTTCCTTAGCTCTGTTGCCTCTTTTACGGTTATTGTAAGCACCGATCTATTTATTACCTTTTCCAAAGTTGGAAACTGTCTAATCTAGGTTCTAATTGATGCCAAAAAATATGTAAAAAGCTGAATATAATTTATAACATGACGTTACAAACATATGAATCTGAGGAAACATTAATTTAATCTTGATTTAATGGTATTTTAGACTGGAAAACTCAATTGCTTACCTGAAAACTACCGAAATTTAAGGGTAGAATAAACTAAACAAGAT
>NW_027114407.1:2120539-2125359 GCF_000696795.3 Halyomorpha halys | reverse complement strand
AGACTATTTTGGATCCTAAATTAGTCTACGTAATCCATTAAAATGAATGAATCATACTGTTTTATTTAAAGTTTACTACCCAGATACGTCGCGAGGTGATTATGAAAATATTTTGGTCCTTACTGGGAATATTCAACAATTAAAATGAAGTTTCTTTTAATGATGAATTATCGCATAATTATATTTATGTATCAAAATATCTTTATTGGTGTACCTTTGTGATAAAATATTACGTCAATTTTTTTTTTGTTTATCAATTTAGCACTATTACAATTTTTCATTCAGAGGTATAGGTTCTTATAACAATTATAAGGGTATTACTCACTTAAAACCACTCTCATGTAAACTTGGGAAATTTGAAACTTTGTCCTATACGTTCGAGGAACCGAAAAGTTTTTGCTTTATCTTGAGGTATAGACTAAAATAAAAAAAAAATACCGAGTATAGTTTTGTTTGGAAGGAAAGATCTGTTTAAACTTTTCTTCCGAAAAATTAGATATATGTCTATAGAATATAAGAAATATGTACTCAGACCGGTTCGAATGGTTACTGTGTACTTTGACAGCCGAGGATATCAAGAAAGACTGGTTGGGCACTGTAATTCCTCGTATTTTCTGCGCTATATCTGTTCTAGTTGGCACAATCTAACATTAAATGAAGTTTCACTGAAAATTCCTCCCGGAAAGGACTCGGAGGACCAATTCTTCCATTGTAAAAGAACATACCAGAGGATCAAGAATGTTGGAAACATTGTAGCGACGGCCAGACTGATAAGACAGAACCCTAGAGTGACTACCATAGATAAGAGAAGCAGAACCTACCTGTGGAGGAGGGTGTGTCCTTGGCAGCGGTGGTGGACCGTCTGTCGGGGGCCAGGATGTTGAACCTGGAGAGGGGAGTCCCCTCTACCACTTCCTCGGGATAACGGGGTCCTGGGCAACGGGGATGGCCCGTCCTCCGGGTCGGCCGGCCGTAGTCTGCAGAAGCAGCTCTGGAGGACCGTTCCGGACCATTGTGGAAGGGTCGGTGAGGAGTATTGTGGCAGCTTCTAACGGAGGTTCTATTCGGAGCAAGCATTACTTGCAGCAATACCTTCGTCCTCGATGTACCACCGCCTTCAAAGATATTTCACACCTAGAAGGGTAATGGTTGTTAAAGCCACCGCTAAAATGACTTGATCTTTCCAATGAGGATTTAAAAGAAAAATAAACCAGCTCAGATATATCTATTTATTCGAAAAAAGCTCATGGAGCGGAGGAGGGCTAAATCTAAAATTCGTCAGAAAATTTTACCGGATTTTTCTAAACTAACGGAAATTTGGGGAGTATTCCAAGAAACAGTTTTTCGAAAACTGACCAAATAGTTTCTACTATGTAAGCAATTTTTATTATACTAACCTCTTTGAGTAATCACCACAATTTTTGCAGTTTAATGTAGGATTTTAAATTTCCCAGCTTTTCGGGTTTTCGAATTAATGGGTTTATACCACCTCCTGTCCACCTTTCACGACGACCCTAATCTTGATAACTCCATTGGTAGAAATTCCACTGACAACAACTTAAGAAATACGTAAAAAAAAAGCAAGATACCGATTGCTCGTACCAACCCAACTCAAATACAATTAATTACAAAAGAGGACCAACCAAAATTCAAAATCTATCAGTACCTATTAACTATCCAACATGTAATGATGGGGGACAATTTTCTACATGAAGCTTCTATAGCAATTCAGTAACATCATAAAAGTATTTAAAGATAATCAATTATACACAAAAATGTTGGAGTAGTAATTAAATCATGGAATGAAAAGAAAATTGAATGTATTAAATATAATACTCATAAAAAAAAAAAGGAAATATTTAAATGCAATCAAGAATGTAAGTAATGATATAAATTGATGATACCAATAGAAATAATAAAATGTAAAAAAGGAAAGGAAAGGAAAGTAGGAAATTCGTTTCACATTACATTACAAAGTGGTATTTCCTAAAAAAATTTAAATATAAAAACAAGAATAAAACTGCAAATAGTTAATAGAAAACCTAGAAAGGGCGTAATGTGCAAGTAATCCATTGCCTGGAAAAATATTAACCTAATCTTGGCTCCTTACAAATGAATAAATACCACAAGTAAAATAAGAGGTATTTCACGTCTGCTTAAATTTGCAGAACTAATCACTCACCACCGTCTAACACCTTTTATTTAGATTTATCATCAATATTCAACAGAAGTTTTAATCATTTTGACTAGATCATCGCACCCAACATCCAAGAATAGATCAGAATATTGTAACTACAAACAAAAAAAAATTCCGGTCTCACTAATTTATTGTAATTGTATTCTATATGTTACGAGTTTTGACTTTACAATCAGTAAATTAATATATAACTATTTGTGCACTTAATTTTACTTAGGACAAATATATTTAATAACTCGAACCTCAATTGACCGATTATAATGATAAATAACAATATTCCGGAAGGGATACACATATTGTAAAAGAACAATCTTACATTAAGAACAAGAATTTTATTAGCTTATGAAATTAAAAATTTTGATTGCACAATTTGCACTATCAAAATTTTTGATGATTTGCCCTCTAAAGTCCTACTTTAGTAAAAAATACCAGTTATTCGGAATTCCAAAATACTTGTCATACCATATGGATGATTGGAGATCAGAGAGAAATGTTAGGAAGATAATTTTTAAAATAAAATAAAAAAAAAAGGTCTCTGGGTATTTTAAATGTCAACGGCAATGACAAATGTCTCTAATTGGTTTTAGAAAAAGATTTCAACAAGTGTCGATATGGGGGAACATGATATCCGAGCAATTAGAAACGAGACTCAGAACGTTCTTGGTTCGATTCCCATCCGAGTCAGTCAATATTTAATTCATGGCAGTACTGAGAAACGAATTTTGACATTTCCACTCTGTGGCAGTAGAGATCTTCGATGAAAAAAAAAATGTTGAAAAGGAAAGAGAAAGAAACGTACATAAGAATCATCAATGACCCAAAACTTATCATTTATTTATTTTTCATTTGATCCAAAATTTTGAACAGATAGTCTGCCAAACCAACAAGGATTCTTTTAGTAATTATAGTGGTTGGATTCTCAAAACCTTCGGGCCGAGTGCGCCAATTTTAACCAAGAATTCTAATATCTCACGTAAAATCACAAATTATCCGTTGCACTAGAAAAGATAATCTTCAAATCTGGAGATAAACTTTACTTGGCTATGATAGGCTGTTAAACCAAGTTAAAGAGAAAATCTAAGTTAAAGGAACTAAGATAATTAACCTAAGAGGAACCTTCCATAGTTCCAGTTGCAATCTGTTATCTAGCGAAGGTGTATTCTATTATTATTCCGTTTCTGTCCTAACTCAATACAATGGATTTGATCGAGGTAGACGATTTGACCGACAACAAGGCCTTCAAAGAATTAGAAGCTCAGATAATGATGAAAAAGAGTATTTCGTCCTCAACCAAATCATTTTTTACAAGAGTCGGATAAAGAGTTTTTTCAGCGACTGGTGACCTAGTTCACAAAAACTGTAAACCAGAAAGAGCAGCTAACTTACCGGAGTTTTACTTTACTCTTGGACTAATCTTAGTTAAACCGGGGTCTGGTCCAACTGGCCCTTAATGCCATGAGAAAATCATTAAAAAAAGAATCAAAACATTTTTAATTTGTAGAATTGTCCGCATAAAATTTGTTTCTTTTGTTTTTCTCCTAGAATTTATTATTTCGGAATTTATTTTAAAAAATAAATATATTTTCTCTCATCTAGGACATTAGTCACTCATTAAGTGACGACGAAAACGAACATTTTTTTAATGTTCAATTTAATAAAATTTACATTCAGAACGAGTTTTGTGTAGTTTTCACAAAATATTGTGGATGTGGTCTTTCGCCAATTGTAATTCGCGACATGGATGGAGGTAGCTAAAAGAAGGCCAAAAGCGTTCAGTATTTTAATGGAAATTGAAAAAAACTTTCAAAAGTTTAAAGTATTGTGTTTCTCAATTACCATTTATTTATTACTATAAATATGTAGGGCGGGTAACCTGCTTCTCTGCTTACTAAGAACGCAGCAACTTCAAAAAACGTCTTTTTGAGATATTCTTATAACTGTAATCAGAGATAACTTTATTTTAATATACGGTAAATATAATACAATATTTTCAATACGTACTTTACAAAGGTAAATATAATACAATAATTTTCTTTTGTTTGTCTAACATATTATTTTATTAATATTATCCATTTTATTATTATTTATTTACTATTTTTTACTTTTTTTATTTAGTATGTATAAATGGTATAATTGACTACGTACAGCCACAATGACCCTTTCCCATGAAGTGTGGCAGAATGTATTATTTCAATAAAAATAAAAAATTGCCGCATATTTAGTCCTAGCAAAAGATTTACTTAAAGATTATTAGTAATGCAGTAACTTTCATGTACTTTCAGCAAAAAGGCAAGAGCCGGGGTTCAAATCCTTTGCGGTTAATGTAGTTAGTATAAAATCTGTCTGTGTTATATAAAAGTGAGTGTCAAAACTATACCTTTATATCATCATTGGTCCATTCCTAGTAGATAAGTCCTATAGTGACTGTCTAATGTACTCGATGCCCTGTTCCAGCCCACGTTCGATTATTCACCCGAAATTACACATTTTTTATCTACATTATTTTATATATCTATGAAATTTAATATTTATTACTTTAAACTTTTAGCTTAATATACTTATTTATTCTATTTTAATTTTAAATGCAAGTATTGGAGTGATTTTTTTTTTTATATTATTAGAT
>NW_027114407.1:2112843-2118884 GCF_000696795.3 Halyomorpha halys | reverse complement strand
AATAGAAGTAGAAGAGGAGAGTTGTGAAGAGAATTTAGAAAGAGCGCCAGCTCATTTTTACCTCTATAAATGAAAAACTGTACATTTCGACCTCTCTTAGCGGGACCATCAATAAATAAAACTGCTGTAATTTTAAACTTTCTATATTTCGAAAACTGGGTTAATGAAACGCCTCTTTGAGTGATATAAAATCCTAGATTCCTGGAAATCCTAGCTATAATGATTAATCTAATTTAAACCCAGTATCATTCGTCATTAATAATCAGCTTCTGCCTGGGTTTCCCTCACTAACGCTGCCTATCGAGTGGAACCTCCACATCCAGTCAATTCAGTTTCGTAATATTTTAATTTTCTTCCTCCTACTTATAGCCATGATTCCCATTCATTCTCATTTCAATTATTCTCCTTTATATTTAATTTAATTTTTGAGACTAAGATTTTCTATTTCAGCCATTTATTTTATTTTGGCCAATGTTTTGAATTGAATTTCAGACCTTCATCAGGGCGATTCGTAGGGAGTTTCTACTGAGAGAGAAACATTTGTAAAAATTAATTAAATAAATTTTACTTATTTAAGTCTGTTATTACTGATCGCACTCCCGACCATCTTCTTCTCATATTGAATCTAAGGTTAACAATTAATGTCTCACTAATAATTTACTTTGGATCATCTCATCTTATTCTTTCACTTCTCCCTACTTACCCTTTCTGATTTATATAGCTTGATTTATTATACCTCTTTTATTTGTTATTTTTAGTTAAGTGTTTTTTATTTAATCTTGTATGTAGTTTACTTTTCTTTCGTTTTCTCTTATGTTATTTTTTTTTTATTTATACACCCAAACAATTTCGATTTTTTTTTCTCGATATTATTTCTAATCGGTTTATATTACCAATTGTCATTTTATTAATTTCTTGCTGTAGTTTTTTTTTTTTATCTTGATTTGTAGATTTCCCTGATAAAGGCCTGATATTTAGGCCGCAACGTCAGAACTCAATAAAAAATTATGAGGTGTTAATAGTTTACCGTAATATGAGAAGAGGGTCGGGGGTGCGATCAGCAAAGATAAAAAAATAAACAAAACTTTTTTATTTGTGCCTACGTTTCGACCTGAATAAAAGGACTCCATCAGGGTGACTTGGTCAGTGATGTCGTCTAACTTGATTTCGAAACTGGTTTTATTGTTTAAATAAAATAAATTGTATCAATTAAAGTCTCAAACACTCTTCATTAATATTCCAAACGTTTCGGCCAGCCCGGATATCCCCCAAAACAATTCTAACCACAAAATCACACTTCACATCCAACCATTAAGTTTTTTTCCAGGCCACCCTGCCTCTGATAATCTTAGTCTATTTAACCTTAACTATTTATTTACCTACTGGTTAAATCCTGGCCGCTGAAGAGGAAGCAGGAGAAGACTGAAAAGGTGTTTTATTATTATAATTGTTTATTATTATTGATTGCAATGATAATAAAACTTAGCTGATATTAAAAACCACTTAATTTTACATTAAAATGACGAATTTAATATTATTACCAGTGATGCGGCTAGAGGGATCCACTGGGATCTTTTGAGCTCTGCTCTACTCTGGGCAACATGGGGGATAGGGTGGGCTCAGGGATCCTCAGGTCGAGTGTGTAAATATTGTATATTAGAGTGGAAATGTGACTAGAGATTATATTATTTTATCATTATGTTATTTTATTTATTTATTTTTCATACAGATAGTTTGATTATGTTCATTTCGTTTATTCTTCTGTTTGTATATATTTTAAGAGTTTTTTTTTTTCTATACATTTATTTATTTTATTTTATTTTAGTATGTATGAGATCATTCATCACTATTACCTATTGCCCAAAACTGCCTGGCAGATTGTAATATCTATCAATAAATAAAAAAGTATTTTAAAAAAATATATATTATTATCGTTTTCAAGAAAATGGTGAAATAATGTAAAATTGTTGATATAAATTGTTACTTCCAGTGAATAAATTTTTGTGAAATGTTGCTGTAGTAGAAAGGGAGACTCAAAGAATCTTAAACATGTATTTCCGTTTGAAACTGAGATTCAATATTTTTCGCGATTCCAATTCCTTATTTCATATACGGATCATTCTCTGAACACAGGATAATTTTCTAAGACGAAGTTTTCAAAAATTGACATATATCTAAAACATTTTTTTCCCTCTAAATTTGTCCGTATATAGCCTAAGAAAATATAGTGGTTAGTTAACTTTGTTTTGTAGCAATTGAGAAATTCTAAAACTTAGAAGACTCACACTACCTTAAAATGTGTATCTCCATTTAAAACTCAGATTTGAGAATTTCAATGATCATAATACTTCCCCTTACTTTAAATTTCATTTATAGATAAGTGAGAGTAAAAACTTATGATTAAATGCAACTAACAACTTTCACTAATGTCATAGTACTAATAGGAAACATACAGTCCACTAGCAAGGCAAGGCACGTAGTAGTTAACTGTCAGTACTGGGACAGATATTGTCAACTATATAGCAAAATCTGATAGTTCTAAATTAGCAAATGTTCACACGATCATTGTGACGGTAGCTGTTCTTTAGTGGAGAGAATTTTACGGATTCGAATATTAATACACCGGGAAAAGCCTTGCAAAAAGGTTGTCTAAAGTATAGTAGTAATTTATTGGAGAGCTTCAATATACAAAGCCATTCAAGAATCAACTATAATCAGCAATAATCACCCCAGAAATTAGATATAACGCGTTTGTTGCATGTTAAGTTCATCTTCATAGATTCTTACTGCCATCCTGCCCTGCCTTGTTTTGTCGAACCAATCGTTCGCCTCAGGAGCGCTTCAATTTTCTTTTAGTTCCACTCACTCAACAGTAAGCTCACACAAGAGATCCAACTGCAATCTGCTCGATGACATTTGATTACCTGATAGTTTGATGATAGTGAAAAGAAAAACATATAAGAAGTAACGTTTCAATTTTATCTCAAAACGCCTGTTAAACCCTGCCGCGAAGCAAAGTATCCGTCAATCTAATGCCATGTAATAAACTTATCGAACAAGTGTTTTCCACAAAGTTGCAGCATATTTTAAGATTGATTCGGATTATAATACATTTTTAGAAATTTAGTCACTTTCTCAATTTTAATAAGGAATCTTTCGAAATATATTAGAACAAGAACTAACCTAAATTTTAACACTGTATGGCGTTTTGCTACGTTAGGTAAAGATATGCTTCCGTATAACTTCCCCACTATTTCTCTATTCCTGTTTTTATCCCCATATTTTCTTTTCTCAGATTTTATTTATATTTCTGTTGTTAAGGTAATTATTACATTTAATAGGGGATATGAGGTTAATAGTATTTCGTTTAATAATAAAATTTATGGAAGGAATCGTAGTTGATATATTGCTGTATCAAGGGAATTAATTTTTCGCATGTGTAAGCAAAAGCTGTGGATAAAATATGATAAAATTTCTAATATACCATGCATATACTAATTTTCAAATTTTTTCTAGTTCTAAACTAAACCAGAAGAACTATTTTCGAAATTTTGGGGGATAAAGGAAAGTACGTATGCGCATGGGTTAGCGAATGTAATGGATGGAATTTGTTGAACCACTAGATCCATTTTACACTTATTCCTCAAAATTGGGGCTAAATAGTTCCTAACTTTCTTTTCTTCTCTTTTTATTTCTTTTTTATCGCTTTATTTATTTATTTTTTTGGTGAAGGGGGGGGGAGATTACGCTTTCTCCATATATTTCTATTAACTACGTTATCATTCATATATTAAAGTCAATCATTTTTTGTTTGATAATAAAATCTACAGGACGATCCCTTGTTTAGGTATAGCTTTATCCGAAAAGTAGTCTTCCGCTTGGAAGTGATATAACATCCAGTTTACACTGATCTTTAACTTTTTTAAAATTTGAAAAAGATGGAAATGGATGTGATGAGACATATACGTATACGCAAGTGTAAGCGAAAGTAGCGAACGGAATCTAATAAACTCGATAATATAATGTTCTCACACAAAACAGGAAACTGCCCATTGATTCCTAAAATTCCAATCCAATACAAAAGACTGATCTACATGAATGTAATAAGGCCAATCTGGACATACAGAGTTGAGCTTTGGGGTTCCACTAAACCTTCGAATTACTCTCGTATCCAATCCTTACAATCCAAAATCCTCAATGCTCCTTAATTTTTCACTAATAAAGTCATCATAAAGGCATTAAGTTCCATATGCAACCGATCTAGTCCGAACCAGATATCAATCCTTCCATTATAAACTTCGTTCCATTAAAAACCGTTATCAACTTCGTTCCATTAAAATTATAAATCGTTCCATTATAAACCTCCTATAACATACTAGTTTTTTACTTTGCCTCCTCTTCCATTCATTACAATCCCCCGAGGCGCCGGAAAAGATGACCTTGAGACCTTCATATGTAGAAATGTTATTATTGAACAGATTGTGCTACCAATGGGTGGTATCTGTTCATGCCATTATAATCTAAAATAAAATTTACTATATATATTTATGTAAATACAGTTGTAAATGTCAAGAAATAAAATCGATATGTGACAAATTCCTGAAAAATCGGATTAATGGTTCGTTCGATTATATCTGAACACAAATTTGACTAAAGACAGAAAAACACGTAAAACATAAAATGCAAGTAAAACTTTTTTATTCTGGGAACATAATTTACAAAAAAATTCTACATGAATAAAAAGCTTTCTTGCCTTCGGTTATAAGGCAGCAAAAAGGTTACTTTTAAATAAATAAAGTTGTTTTCTTGATAATGTTTGATTTATTCACAATTTGTTAAGTTGGTTGATGGACTCCTGAGGGGTTCTTCTTCATTCCCGGCGTCTTCCTTTTTTTCACTATAGTTAAGTTCCGCTTCCTTTTTAGGGATGTCAATGACCGGAGGAGAATTCATCAGCTTTTACATGAATATCATAACAAACAATGCCAAACCAAGCATTGTGTTTATATCTCTTCCATTGAAAACCTTATTTAATATGTCCTATTTTATAAGTTGTTAAAATATACTTAAGCAGGAGGATAAATGTATTCAAAGATTTATTTTGTTTATTGAAAATTCATGACAATACTCTATGTATATACCCAGGGATTAGCTTATAGGGCAGAAATGATTAATTGGACCAAATAAAATAAAGCCAAAGTAAATTTACAGATATATTTTTCATCATATAATAATACAATTAATTAATATTAAATGAAAATGAAAGTGAATGAGTATTATGTATATAAATGATTTATTTTTTAATATGTTGAGTTAAAAAAAAAACTTCCATTTTATTATATTCATCCAACATCCATTTTATCCATATTATCACTGTTCTATATTTGTTGTACTACGTTGCGGGTTTCCCCATATTCATGTACTAATATACCTCATTTTCTCAATTGTATCAATTTATTTTTAAAATATTGTCAAATGTACGTTGTAAATGGAAGTTTTTTCATCTCAGTATATTAAAAAATAAAGTTAATTATTATTATGTTTGCAAAGATAATTCACAGAGAGACGTTGGAATTACTGATATGCACTATAGGAGTTGGTGATGGTATTGGAAAAAGATATATAAGAAGGAAGCAAGGAAGTACTTGCCACGGTGTTGAGAGAAAAGCCACTTAAACTGGGTATAGCGTTGAGAAATGCCAGTAACACTGGAGATTCGGAAAATAAATCGATTTTAAATCTCGTTTCTAGTTCACCGGATATCCATATCTGTATCTCGGTGGTAAAATACGCTATGTCACATTTCTCTGAACCCACGGAAGATGAGTTCCCAATCTGTTCAAGAATGCTCTCTTTAAATTCAACACACTATTAGACCTTATCACCTAAGATCTTCTTAAAATTTTGCACATTCTGGTATAGATTTGGAAAAATGTAAAATTTTACTAACTATTGCCTCGTTTTTGAACTACATAGTGGTGTAGGTTTTATAAATGAGAAAAAAAAACGGAAAACGACATTTTGAAATCACAGTAGAAGCT
>NW_027114407.1:2108815-2112254 GCF_000696795.3 Halyomorpha halys | reverse complement strand
CTTCTGATTCTATTGAACAGTATTTCAATCATATTTTTTATGTAGTCTTAGGAATGAATGGATGCTTGTGATATATTTGATAGACAATGTCATCACGAAAATATTCAAATTTATCACCGTATTCTTAGGCTGAATAAGCAAAGCCTATGTTGGTAATATTTTTTGTCCGTAACCTAAAATCCTCGTTACTTAATAGCGTTGTTAGATTCCTGCTTATCTTTTGTCTTTAGGAAAGATTTGTTTATTTATTTTATTTTATCTTTTTGTATTAGACCCCTTTCCTGGTCATTTGTGACATACAAAGGAGGTAGGAGTTATCTACAGGGTATCATCCTATTCTAACCATGGTAGGGTTTAAACTTTACGTTTCGTGGAACTACCACAGAAATAAATTCAACTCCCTAGGCAGACTTCAAACCAGCACCTCAGCAGTTCCGAGGTTGCAAAGAACTACGCCTCAACTCGCTCAGCTAGTCCTCCGTTTTTGATCCAATTTATAAAACCTATACTTATGTAATTCAAAAACGAGCTGGCAAATCTCTGTAAAATTTCACATTTTTCCAAGTCTAATAGAATAACTGTGCCAAATTTTAAGAAAATCTTCGATGATGAGTACCAAAAGTATGTCGGATTTACATAATCTCCGATATTCTCGGCTCTTTTTGCATTTTGAATAAAGTCGAGAATAAGCTGGGCGGGTCCGGCGGGAAGGATTGCCTTTTTATTGTGTTATGGTCTCTTCTTGTGAGATTGTGACATGTACATCGACCAACCTACTCGCTATAATTGTCAGTTTAAAAATTCAGATAAGTAAGGCTACCACGGAGGGTGGGAGTGGAGAGTTTCATACCGTTTTTCAATTTCTGGCGCTTTTTAAATATTACTCGATATAGATAAATAAATAATTTTTTTTTGTATCATAAAACTGGTATTTATACTTCAGGGTTGAACTAATATATATCTATGCCTCGAAGCCAAAGCATGCTATCACATTTATTTCCAGGAGGGCAGTTCAGACAATCTTTGCCGAAGAAAAAATACCTACATGTATCTTAATAGCATGTACTTCCCCTTACAATTGGTCCAGGAGATATTCATCTATTCCTAAAGGGAACAACTACATATGTATGGTTGTTGTCATCTATTATCTACATTATCTCAGTGTGTGAGAATAGTACGGGAGAGAGAACTGTTCCTTGCGGCGCAGTGAGATATGAGATAAATATCCGCCCTGTAAGCAGCAACTTATAAGTAAAGAACGAATAATAAAAAATATTTATCCTATGCGGGTAGTGAATCATTTTGAACAAATCTCTGGAAGAGCAGTTTGGCTATATATATAATATATGTAAACAAATACAATAAAATGATCGATTACGATTAATCTGATTCCTCGTCTGACAAGAAGACCACCTCCATTTTCTGTTTATATCTCTCTTATGTATAAATAATATTGTTCTTTATATATAATGTAATATCTTGTTTGAGACAGGTTTGTTTATTAGTTATAACAAAAATATATTGTCTCGCATTTTTTATTATCTTTTAAATTCTACTTGCTATAAATAAGATAGCTAAAATATTTCAGCAATTTAAAGAAATCGATTGAAGAATGGTGCCAAAACTGGAGGATTAAAATTAATTCCAATAAATCCCTTCGACGTAAACCCATGACCTCTTGCCCTACAGTATCTGTTACTTAGGACTACATCTCGACAAACGACTGACATGAAATCCTCATACAAGACTACAAAGACAAGAAACTGCTCGTAGATTCCGACTATTGCAACATTTACAAGACAAACGGTCTAAATTGCCAATCCATTACAAAAGACTGATCTACATGACTATTATAAGACATACGGAGTTGAGCTTTGGGGCTCCACTAAACCATCAAATTCCTCCAGAATCCAATCCTTATAGTCCAAAATCCTTCGTAAGATCCTTAATGCTCCTTACTTTGTTACAAATCAAGTCATCCATCAGGACCTCAATGTTCCATATGTTGCCGATTTGGCCAGAACCAGATACCGTTCCTTCCATAACAAACTTCTCAACCACCCAAATCCACTTGTTTCTAACCTGGCTTCTCCTTCATTACCTAATAATCCTCCTGGGCGTCTGAAAAGAAGGTGGCCTCGAGATCTTCTCTAGAAATGTTATTGGAGTTCTATCAGTGGGTAGATTCTCCACATGTTTGTATCATGTCATTATGTCACCTACAGCAAATTTACTTGTTGTATATATGTGTATACAGTTGTAAATAACAATAAATAAATTATTAAAAAAAAAAAAATCGAAATATTTATTATGTGATTGTTTGAGAGTGGTTTAATTTATTATTAATATACACAATTTTGAGAATTAAATGGATCAAAGTTGTGTATATTAATAATGAAATCAATATAGTTAAGGTATTGAATTAAAATAAATTAGGTTATACCCATAAATAATTATGAGCATTATTATACCTCTATGTTAGGTTATTTTGGTTGGAAAACTATTTAATTGTTAAATCACCGCTAGCATTCCGTCAATAATTAAATATGGAACAGAGTGGAATAACTTTTCTGGAATTATTTATTTCATTCACATTAAACATAGCACACGAACCAAAGTCGTTATACAATATGCAGTAATAAAAAATATTACCAAGCTTTGCAGATAATTACTGGACTCTGGGACATTACTATGGTGTACACGCTCCACATTTTATAAACATGCACTTGGCAGAATCCTAAGGGCTTTGAGAATAATAATAATTCTAGAGCTGCTATGTCTGAACTTAATGAATCTTCACATACATTTTCTCTTATTCTGCTCCTATCATTCTTGTAATGTACTCAATTATTTTCTTTTGTTTAATCCTTTCTAGTAATCATTTTTATGTGATTTTATTTTAGTTTCAACTGCTTTAGTAGACTCTTTTGGAGGATGAAATGTCAAATTTCTGTCCTGTTTTTACTATGTTCATCATCCATGCTAGGTTCTTTTCAACAATTAATTTAGCTATTATATGTGGGACGCGTTCAGTGGTACAAAACGGCCATTTTTTCTGTTATTCAGTGTGCTGAATTCAATAGGATGCATTTTTTTTTAATAATATTTTTAGGTGTGAAAATATAAATATTAATTTTTCCATCATATTCCCCTGTAAATAAAATGTTATTCTGATTTATAGTTAATTTGATTATTGTTCTTACTCTATGAATTGAATATGGTCTGGGTGCGGTAAAAAAACAAAACTAAAGTAGTAGATACTTACACTATTTTATTGAGCCAACGTTTCGCCCCACGTCGCAGGGCTTCGTCAGGGCTAAAAAAGATATAAACACTATAGTTACAAAACGAAAAAAAGAAAAAACATAAGTGTAAAATAACTGGGGTATAAAATGAAAAGTAAGATATAATAAGAAAAATTAAAGGTTGTAAATAGTAA
>NW_027114407.1:2102841-2107954 GCF_000696795.3 Halyomorpha halys | reverse complement strand
ATATCTCTATGATTGTGACTCGAAGCAGGTTTTGATTTCTTACGTTTCATAAACAAATTGTCTTATTTACTTTTACCACCTCGTTTTATGAATAAAACTGTTTAATTAAAACTAATTTCACTTCACCTGATCAAGTTCGGAATAAAACTGAAAGGATTGTTGAGGGTTTCAATTGAATTAACATTTTCGAATTGATGTTTTTCGGAAGAAATATTTATCGTGAACTCAGCGGGTCATTGATCAAGAAATTGGGTTTCAAAATGGAGCTTCCGAAAGTCGAATTAGAGATATTCTACTAAATTATTATCTGTGGCCTGTTTTATAATAAAGTACAAACTAATACTATTAGTCTTGTAGATTTAACTTAATACAATTACACTGACTTGTACAATAGTAACGTACTATAGTACTTTTTAACTCCTGTAATGTCACTAATAGTTCTCCGTATTATATAGGGATTATAAATATATTACGAAGAAAAATAAGTATTAGTGTAATTAACATGTTTTTTCTATACTTGTAATTTTAACTTATACTATTAGCTTTTATTATGAAACAGGGCCCTAGTGGTAACAAAATTAAGTTAAATTTCACGGTAGAAATCTCTAATTAATCAAATACAGATTAAACATTTGTTATTAACATGAAATGGCCTTTCATTTATGCAATAAATTAAAATCATTACAAAATACAATATAAAAATTTAAAGAAGATAGAGAGATAAAAAAAATATTTTTTATTATATAAATTTTTGTTATTAACATACTTAATGCTATTTTAAGTAACATTTGTTTTTTCTTATTTTTCAACGAAATAAATTCACTACAAACGCATGCCATGACATAGTGGATTCTTTAAACCTATTTTTTTTACATTTAATCGAAGAGTGAACAAGCTGATAATTTTTTCTTTTTCCTTTCCCCGCCAAAGAAAGAGATTAAGAGAATGAGACGAATGAGTTAATCTGGATGACGTAGCTGAATATATCTGACCAATAGGATCCTCCCGACCATAACTAATCGATCAGTATCCGTCCAATGAAAAAACAACTGGCCCCACTACAGAAGTGCAGTACGGTAGGTACAGTACACTCTACCCTATCGATAGTATCCTATATCGATTTATAGCTGATAAAGCGGCCAATTTCGGGTCCCAATTTTCAACAAAGAATCGATGTAATTAATCAAATAATAAAAAATTGTACCCACTTGCGCGCGCACACAGCGTTGTCATACTTCACACATATTGACTCCTGAAACTTTTTTTATTATATAAGTGAGCTAATTATATGAAAACAATTCGCATACGCTCAGAAAAAAATGTTGGAAAACGTTATTTTGTGAATTGATAGGTTATTTCAATCTTCGTTGTCACTTAGAATTTTCACCAATATCAAAATATTATTAATATTGTTATTTCTGACAACGTTAATAATATTTGATTTCATTTACACCGATTCATTGAAAGTACTAGTTTATGACAATTCGCTGTCAATGTAAGCTCACTAGCTCTGGTGTGATAGTTGATAGTACAATTAGTATCAGTGAAGCAACTGTCACATTAACTATCAGATGTATACGCCTTGACATTGAACTATCGTACAGTTTCAGGCTATTGCACCAAAAGTCGCAGCCATCTCCATAGTGTAACTGTTTGATAGTTACAGCCATGACAGCATTTATGCGTTATAATCACTGAAGAGTTCACTAATAAGTAAAAGTTATTTTATTAGTACAAATATTTTGGCATAAATTGTAGGCCCTCATCTGATGGAGAAGATAGCTAATTTATAACAGTAGCAGAGCAAAAATTGTTCCTTCGCCCAATGTCCAAATGATAACACACATAAACATTTGGCCTATGTAAACAACAGGCATCAAAATGTTAATATCGAAAATTGCATTAACATTTTTAAAGGAATTCAAATACGTATCTACTGGACTAACTTTTTTTCTCGAAAATAATCTTCTACTTCATGTAAAGTCAATGGAGGGGGTAAGAAGGCACTGCATTCCGTTTCATAACTCCTACAACACAGTTTTGGAGATTTCGAAGATGTCTGTTACATATATTCCCTCTCCCTCATCGCTTCCATCCCCTTTTGAATTAGAGTCTGTATGTGGGGGTTGCTTTCATGCAGAATTACTATACAACTGGTGATAAATCTAAGTAAAAATGAAATGATGTTTCGAGTATTCAGTGGGTTGTTATGTGGGAGTAATACTTATATACCACAGTTAGCAACAAATTACATTTTATTTTTATAAAAATTGGATAAACTTTTGATCTATTATGCCTGAACAAAATATCGACACAAGACAGCCACAGAACTAAATTTGTTCCTTGATGTGAAGTACTTAAATTCGAGTGAAAAGTTTCGATACTGAGGATACATTTTTTTCTTTTAATTACTACATGAAAAGAAAAGTTTCCCTGTATTAGGAGGAAGCGTAATAAATCTCATTGTTCTTCATCTGTAATCACGTTACATTTTTTAACCAATTCACAACATTTTAGTTTGTGTATTAAAAAGGAATTATCACACGCCAACTGATAGAGTTCTTCTATTGGACTATTTATAATGGATAAATAAATTTATTGAATGATATATATTTTTAAAAAAATAAACTGAGAATGTATATAAGCCGGGATGGAAATAGAACTGACAGATAGATATAGTGAAAGATAGCGGCTATAGAGAACAGACGGACAGGACCGTTCTAACGGTTGGTACGCTGGTAGATTTCATATTGAAGGGAATCCTTCTTGTAGATTGTATTCTTGTACTGGTCAGTTGTGTAGCACGTCCTTCTTGTATTGTCTGCTCTCTTCTATGTAGATCAGACCACTGGGCTGTCTACACTTTCTCCTCCTTACACTCAAGAATGGGCGCCTTGAAGTCGGGTGTAAAATTACGAAAAACTTTTAATAGGACCCTCATATAGGTTATGAAGTTACTCCAGTTACAATTTTTTTTTTTTTAGAATGATCAACCATCTGTATGTGAATAATATTTTTCTATTATTATCCCTCTTGGAGCCCACATTTTTCATTATTTAGTCATAAAATACATAATATTTGTTTTGTCACTCCCTGGCTCTGTCACAAAGTTGAAACGGTGTCTTTGCAAGTCAATGATACCAGTTTCTTTTGCAATAAATCTAAAAAACGTGACTATCATCTTTTTTTCAGAATTCATTCAAGAATAGGTAAGAACAGTTTAAATTTTATATGGACCACAACAATCACTATAAAACCTATTACCTGTATCACATAGTTTTCAGTCACTTCTTAGCCACTCTATGACATTCTCATCTATATAAACTCAGGAAGGAAAAGTTTGTGCTCAAAGACGAGGATCTCCCATCAGGACACCCTAGAAGGGAGCAGAACGCGCTTGGTATTCTTCGCTTCTTTCTTTAAACTCTTCAGTTGGTCTCAGGATGTGTAAAATAATGAAAAATTTGCGAGTATTTTTAGTGATGGCCATTCCCTAGTACCGAAGAAAAATAAATACCGATAATACATATATATTGTAAATCATCTGCAATCAAAAGGTTAAAATTTACTACTGCCAAATAATTTTATATAAAAATTACTACGGCGCTTTAGTTCGTTGTATCACTCTTTAGTTGAATATATATCACTCCCTAAATAAAGATTTTCTGTAAAAATCGATATCACCAAAACTATGATATTAAGGGCCTTGCCTACTTCAGAAAATTACCAAGAAGTTTTGTATGAAAGTATGTGTTCAAAATAAAAATAATCTAATCACATAAAATTAATTTTCAAAAGATGTTATAACTAAATTGGGTGACCCATATTGGATTTGGATTGAGAATGACCCAGATATAAGAAGAAACCCAATATTTTTTGTGAAAGTGCGTTCTTTTTATAGGCTATATTGATGTTTTCGTTTTGTTTTTTCAAGAATTCTAATTTCCTCAAACAAACCCATGGTAAGGTGTTTCTGTTTCTCATTACCACTCTATATATCACAGATATAGGCATGAGGTTTTGATGTGAAACGAAAAAAATATCCATATAACTTTTGAAAAACAGTAAACAAAATTTTTAGTAAGTTCCTTATTCCTTTCTCCTTTCCTCATAAGATTGTAATCCTAATATGAAATGATAACAGATATTACTAAGGTACCTTGTACTTAGTAATGCAAAATCACACCATAGGAAATGGTAATGACTTGGTAAGCTCTTGTTCCCCTCTCTTTATTTCCTGGAAATATTTACTGTTGATATTTCAAGTTAATGAAAAGATTGTACTAACCTCAAAACCTGTCTCAATGTTTTGATTCCTTTTTATTCTATGGTAATTTTTTATTGTCCTAACACTTTTTGACTGCTCGAGCAAAGAATTATGTTGAATAAATCATCTCCTTGTACAACCGTTGCTCAAGAAACAGTACTTCCTTACAAAGTACTGTACCCCTGACCCTTCTTAAAACACAGATTTCAATTTTCGTAACTTGTATTATTCATGGATGGTTAAAATTTACTATTTTCAAGAGATAAATATCTTTTTCTTCCACTTAGCAGCCCCAAAGCCCCTCACCCACAGAATAGATTTAAAAAAAATTTGATTTTTACGAGTTATTTATATTATAAAAAATATTTTTGGCGGATATAGATATATTCCTCATTAAGGTTAGGCGAAATTAAACTAGGTAATCATTGATGAATCTCCCATCAAGTAATAAATTAAACTAGATAATTATAGGTGACTCTCCCATTAAGTACGAAATTCGCCTTTCAGAATCCACCGATTGAAATTTAGCTTTTTCAACAATTTTTTTCTTTGTTAATCCTTTCTAAGCTACTAATCATTCGTATAAAAAATCCGTTCATAGAAGTTCGTGGTTTAAGAGGTACAGCATTATCTTTGAAATCACTATAGTGAAGGGCTAACTGAAACATGTAAACTACGTAAAATTCACCAATATCAACCTTTTATCATCATATCACTCAATCCTCATAGTACAAGAGCCCAAGAGGAGAAAAAAGGCAGTTATCTCACCCCAATTTTTGATTACTTTATTGAAAACTAGGTATAATTACTAGTCAAAATTCATGAGTCTGCCAAGTATAGATAGGG
>NW_027114407.1:2087651-2101752 GCF_000696795.3 Halyomorpha halys | reverse complement strand
TTTTTAAAAAGCTATATCTCGAGAACTATTGGACGTAAATAGCTCTTTTAGGGCTAATATTTCAGCAAATTTACTCTTCTTTAAATAATGTTCTATTAGATTTTCTAGTGTTGTTGGTAGTTTTTAAGATATAGAGCTCCGAATGAAAAATTAATGTTTTTTTTAGGGTTTTGAAACAGCCGGGATTTTTATTTCCCCTACTTAAAAAAGGAATTATACTTGGCAGACTCATCAATTTTGACTATTAATTATACATAGTTTTAATTAAATTAATCAACAATTGGGGTGAAATAACTGCCTTTTTTCTCCTCTTGGGCTCTTGTACTAGTATTTGATTGTAAAAAACGACACTCATCAACATGATTAGACATATTTCATTTTGGAGGGTTTTCCCCCCCCAAAAATGGCGTTTTTTTCTTCCCGGCTCTTGTACTATTACAATTTAGAAGGCCACCAACAACCGCTTGAGCAGTTTTAATAGTCAACTTTAATTTTTTAAGTACATTTTGATTATTCAGACTCGATATTGGGCATCATTGACTTAAAATAATTATTTCAAGTAGGAATAATAACAAAGGAACTTAAGGATAATTAACTATTTTAATCTCAACTACCATAAAATCTCATAAAAAATCTATACACATAACATGAAATAAAATAATTACTCATAGTGGAATTTTTTTATGGGTCCTTCTTTTTTTTTTTGTCAACAAATTCCTCAAGTTATCCAACTATATAAGAACCAGATTGTTGAAGAGCATGTTGGAAAGATGCTCAAGCTTTTTCCTTCATGAAAGTTAGCAGTTGTGACCCTCCAGGGACTTCATCTTCATCTGATAAACTGGAGGAGATGATTATCTGTTTTGATATTTTTACTTTCAAAAATAGCTCTTCAGGTTTGAAAAATTCCTAAGTTCAGTTCCAAGAGTCTATTCATGAACTTGAAGCAGTCAAAACAACTAAGCCTGTTCATTTGTAGGATGGATATTTTTCCCAACAGAAGATTCAATTCAGTGATATCCTACCTCCTGGTAGACTTTCGTGATACCTTTAAAGTAGGGTATCACTTTGCGATTCGTGTATACCATCTCAGTGATTTCTTTTGGTGTACAAGGACGTACAGTAGAACATTCCTGAATTTTTTTCTGTATAACTCTAACCAACATATCAAATTTGTCAATATCTAACCCACAAGTGACGGCTTTGTCCAAGGATCACTTCATCTACCTGGGAAATATTTAGCCCATATCCTTATAGCGATAGGGATTCTCAAAGGTAATAATCACTGTGATTTTATTTTTAACATTCATTTCTGTCCCATTACAATTTTAATATTACTCTAGCTTTTTCTGATACTTGTATAATGCATGCCCTTGTATGATTCTCACCTTTGGTATATCTCAGCTTTAAATAAGGCCTAAAAAAGACGGTTGAAATGCTTGCAATCATTAAAAAATTTTTATTATCTTCAAATTCTTTATATCATCAACTGTTTGTTTTATTTTTATATATTTTTGTAAATTGATATTTGTTTTAAAAATATTATAACATTTTTATCAGTTTTTTCTTGTATTTTTTTTTTTGGGTGGATACAGAAATATTTTGACATTTGATCAGTTTTTAAATTTAAATAAAACATTTATAAGTTTTTGTAATGGATTGGAAAAAAGAAATATGGGATAAATGAGCGATTAAAATAGAAAACATTGCTAGAAATAAAATAACAATGTAATAACAAAATAGGTGTATTCATTTTATTGGATTACGAACACATTTAAAATATATATATATAATTTAAGTTGTAATGTTATACTTAACAATAAACTGTTCACTGTCATGTGATATTTAGGTATAATGCAAAAGAGAACAAAAAATAAAAAAGTACTATTGTTTTTTTTCTTTTAAGTCCCATGATCTTATATGGTTTGATATACTGATGATGGAGCTCATCATATTTTGTAATGTATATAGTCAGTAAGTTAGTAGCCCTCAATTCAGTCTGAGCCAAGCCTGTTTTAATATTATATCAATCCAGTATGTATGATGTATAATGTAGCAACCCAATAAATTTAGTGGGCAGCACTGCTTCCAGTAGAAATTAAGTATATCCCTCTAGTCAAAAAGATATGAGGGTGTTTTGAGGATAAAAGAGGTATTAAATAATGAAAAACGTAATCACTATTAAAAAGGTTTATTAAATTTCTACAATTGAAATCTATAAGTGAAAAATTATTGTAATGTATTACAATGAACAAATATGTGTAAAAAAAAAAAAATCTAAACCTCGTCTATTATATAAAATCTTAAGAAATGTATAAAGTTATAACAAAATCAATTAAATGTACCTATATACTAAATAGGTTTTGGTTCACATACTACAAAAGCTATACATCAAAGAAATAATAAAAAAATCTTCAAATTAATTACAACATAAAGTTTAATATATATATATAATATACATAGAATTCACATAAATAACTTAATTGAATATATCAATCTAATTTGCACTTGAAATAACAAAAGTTTCCATTATGTTTTGAGATAATAGTCAAAGATATAAAAAGAACCTAAGGGAGATGTGTTTGTTCACATGGAAATTATTATAATTCAAAGAAACTCAGTCACACCAAAAAAGGGTAAATATCAATATAAATCTTGTCTTAATATTAATAGTAATTTAATATGTCAAAACGAATTGGGACAATAATAAGGGACACTCAGATATGGATAAGCGACTACGACAAATTGAACATCATATTAATATTAACCAATTCCGACAAGTTAAGAAAAACATCAAAATGAAAAATTAAGAAACAAAAAATTAGATTAGAGATAGGCGAAGAGTAGAATATTAGAAGAAGGGACATAATCTAATAGCTGCTGTGCCTGGATCTCCAACTGGAAGAATTGTTTGATGGTCTATTGTAGGTAATAACTTGTCGTATTGAATCAGTCCATTCTGGCGGTTCTGCAAGGTACCTTCTTCTCTCGTAGCCGGACATCGATGTGTTGTGTTCGCCCCACGCTTGATTAGTAAGGCTCCCGTCTCCCCGCTTTCCTCCACCAGTTATTTCTTCTCTTACAAAAACACAATTTTATAAAATAGAGTCAAATTCATTACCATAAAACATTTTTTTTTTGCTATTTACTCCTTAACACCTACTGTATTTTTTTTTTTTTTTTTTATTTAATTTCACTATGTTAGATATAAAATATTAGTTTTAGATGAGAGATGAAAAACTTTTACCGTAAGGTGGTACACATACTAGATAGATCAACAGAAAATATTTTTTTCCTTTAAATTTATCATTGTAGGCAGTTTTCGTCCATTAAGAATGTTTGGCAATTAGAGACTAAACTCTCCCTCTTCCTCCCAAATATGGTTACATTAAAATTCAGTGAAAGCATTGAAAACAAGTGAAAATTGGCAACATAACCCGATCTACTTCAGTAAAGATATATTTACTCAATAGAAATAAGAAGGGTATCAATTAAATTAAAAAGGATAAATGCATAATATGTCAACAATAATAACAATAGATTCCAATAGATAATAACAATAGATACCGCCGAAATTAAGAAAAAAGGGCAACTTCAACACAATTTTCAAAGGAATATATTTTGAACTTTATCCGGTCTGGAATATTGTTTTTGGATCAAAAGAAACTACAATATGTCCATATTTTTAAAATCTAAACTACATTTTACGTAGTTAAACTAATAAGTATCAATGACTATCCCATTAAAAAATACTGAATTAAAAAAAATTACTTAACAATAAATTAGATAAATTCCCCTTTCTTACAGAACACTAACAATAAGTGTATACATAATATTATTTCAATAGCAGAATAATTCTTAAATACTACAATAAACAAAAAAAAATGATAATCACCTGTTCCCTGGTCCATCTTTCCTTCTCTTGCTTGGTCCTCCCCATTGGCGATCATAGCTATCATTATCATAATCATCATACCTCCTGTAAAATATTATAAATTAATTAGTTAATCAGTGAAATAGAACTGATAACAGATAAAACATTACCATTAGTATAGAAACACAATGGAGCTCTTAACCATATTTCTATTCTATTGTTTAGAATAAAATAAATGAAAGAAAGAAATAGCATCTCAATGATACCTTTTATTCCCCCATGAACCACCAGAATGATTCGGTGGGCTGACCATTTGGGATTGCATGAGTGAAGGTAGGACAGCCTGCATCTGTTGTGAAACGGCCTGCAAATTTTGCATCACTCCTGATGCGACCTGATCCAACTGAAAACAAAAAAATATATATATTGGACAAGTTATATACAAAAATAGAATATATTTCCTCCTTGTACAGTGTAGTCTATTATGTAGTTTCCATTTGGGATTTTATTTAACAGAATAAAGTAAAAAATGGAATAGATAATACCAAATAAAAAAAAAAAATTCCTAACCAAAATGGAGCCATACATGGAAAATGGGCATAAATATAAGTGGCATACACTTAAATAAATAAACACCTTTGAGAACACATTTTCCTCAGTTAAACTAATCATCTTTACACAGAAGATGAGAGTGGAGAAACCCATTCTTGGAACAGTAAAGATTTGAGTCGTCATAATTAGAAGTTCAATCCATATTATAAAGTCAATTAATCCAGAGATCAATGCTTCAATTAATAAAAATCAGGAAAAGTTATAAGCTTATAATCTAAAAGGAGAACCTTGGTCTAAGCTGATGGCCCCTTAAGAGGAGACATAGCATTTCTTGGCAAGGAGGTCTGTCTGCGAAAGAGTGGAGAAGAAAAACTTGCGCATCAGAATGACATTCAATAGAATTCGATGTCCCAGAAAATTAAAAGAAGAAACCTAGAGGAAATTTAACTCAAGCACCATAAGGTCAAATGACATTTAGACACAGAACACCATCAAAGGATACAATGGAACAAGTTAAGACTACATTCATGTCTTAAAACATTGCTAGGGCAATGATAAGTCAAATACCTGACTTGTTTCATCAGAAGTTTTGAGACCTCGAGGCTCTAAGATAATTCAACCAATCAAACAAAATAAAATGAAGTGACAAGAATTTTATTTTTATATTCCTCGTAATTAATAATATTTCTAATGAGTGTTTTTAAAAAATAGGGTAAGGAACACAGGCACCGGGTCATCACTTGATCATCATCATCACTCAACTGCCCCAACTTTAATGTAAAACCATTAACTAAATAAGAAAGTAGCTATATTTTCGTGTACATACAGGATATTCCAACATCAGGTAGGATTTTCTCAAATAAAATGAAATCAATAGTTAGTACGGTACAAAAATATATGAATAAATAAAATTTAAAAATAATTGGTGCATAAATATGATAGGAGTTAAATGAGATAATACTAATTATTATATCAACTAGAAGGTGCACTAATCGATAATGAAAGGTAAGTACCTGAGCTAAGGTGCTGTCCACTCCAGGCTAAAAGAAAAAAAAAAGAAATAATAAGACATAGGATATACTAAATTAATAAAACTTAGCTTAGTCATTTTAAGTAATAAGTCTTAAAAATGATCGACCAAGTCAGAGTTAACTAAGAAGAGAAGGGATGGGAAGAGATTAATAATATCCTTACTATAATTAGAACCAATTCCCAGAAATACATTAACATAATACAGGAGGGATATTACAACCCGCTACAAAAAAAAAAAAGTTAATAATTTGATAGAGATAATAAATTGGGAAGTTTGACATTTGTTTCACCAACAAATGAATATACTGAAATCATAAAAATATATTATTTGCAACAATAAGTAAAACAATGCAAAAATAATAAATCAATCTCATGGATAAAATGAATGATTTTTTTTTTTTTTTTTTTTTATGAAAATCAACAACTGGATATTCCAACAGATATTCCAACTTTTACAGGAAATATATATATAAACGCAGAAAGACTATACAAAGATTGTTAGTTTTAACTGATTATGTGTGTCTGCTTAAAAATAACAACTAAAAGAACTTCAAAATCTGTTAAACGAACAGGTTACTATAGAACACATTAGCAGACGATCTTTAGAAAAGGGAGGCATAGCTGACAACCATTGTATTATCCCTCGCTAATTTTATTTCTGTTCTCTAGATAAGGTACTATCAGTTTAGTATAAGCATCTAGTCGGTTATCATAAACTACAGCAAGACAGTTAGAATAAACTGTTTTTCAAAACATTGAAATGGGGGCAGTTGTGACAAAGGCGGAAGACTATCTTAATATTCCTTGAATACAAAGAGAATTGATTTTTCAATTTGAATCTTGAATTGAACAGTATACACTAGAGGGTACCAGAAGCTTCAGTAACTTTACCAAGTGAAAAAACAAACGCACATACTATAATTACCACTAAACACATGATACATTGTGAATATTGAAGGCTACATGAATGAATCCCCATTGGTAGAAGACCCCTAAGAACAAACTACACACAATTCTACTCAATACTGCTACTATTATTTTTTTAAAGGATTGACATCCATCCCACAATTCGAGTCAAAGTGGACAAACACTGTTGGCTGTTACCAGGAAGGTATGAAATTCATATTTAAATAACACAATATAGTATTTAGTCATTAAAAAACAAAAGAAAAGAAAAACACAACATAAATATCTGTAATGAAAAATAAATTAACAGATAAATTTTTCCATACATAGGACAACTTCTGTGACTTATCTTTCTTTCAGAATTTATCACAAGAACTTTGCATCTTTCATTACTGTTATTTTCAAAATAATTAGATAGGAATAATCAAAATTATAGTATAGTAAAATGTGTGTTCTCTAATCATCAATAATTCATATTTATTTATGAGGAGAAGATGGTTGGGGGTGCGGTCAATGAAAAACACAAATAAGTACGATTAACTTATCAGTCATCTTCCGGTACTTCGTTATTCGGCAATTCGTTGGTTCGTACATAAATTTAACTCTTCCTATCACCATTTGTCATCACCCTCTCACACGCTTTCTTCTTCTAAAATTTTTCTACTTTTTGTTTGTTATTTTTACCCTCCCGTAACGTTTTCTTTATATAAAAAACACTTAGTCATTGTTGTAACGGCTTTTTTAATTCTGAGTTTGACCGCCATTAGCGCTGTATCCATTACGCGTTTGATCTTCCAGCGAACAGGTTCGTTTTTTTATTCTTTTTTTGTTTTCTTTCCCCTTTCTTTATTTTACTCTTTCCCCTTATTTTCTCCACTTTTATCCATTTTCCTTACCCACGTTATAACTTTTGTACACTATACTTATAATTTGCCTCTTTATCATCTATTATTGTTACATATATTTTCTTCCTCTCAATTTTCATGTTCTTTTCATATTTAAATTTCAAATTAATAATAACTAATATGTTCATACTTCTTTGCATTATATAACTTTATTTTTATTTCATTTCCTTAATTATGTTATTTTACCCACTTTTTCAATTACCTAGGTATACATTTTATTTCCCGCTTCTCTCATCACTTCATTTTATTAATTCTATTTTGTAAAATTATTCATTTTATGTATAAAATTATTCTGTTTATACTTTCTTTTTTTATTTTTCTATACTTACTGTGGTTGTTATCTTGTTCTGTTTTTAGCCCTGAAGAAGGCTAGAAACTCTAGCCGAAACGTTGGCACATTAAAATAAGTTAATCGTACTTATTTGTGTTTTTCATTGACCGCACCCCCAACCATCTTCTCCTCATTCCTATCTCTCATAATCATATTTATTTATGCTTCTCCGATTAAATTTGCTTAAATAACACCATTTTTCTGTCAACAAATCCTTAGACTTATACTATAACCTCTTCTAATTCAACACTTATATTTCAAGTAATGTTTGATAATATATTAAAAAAATACAAAATGAACAGCAATTACCTGCATGTCCTGAGAGCCGCCAGCCCATGGATCAGGGCCCCAAGAGCCACCAGATCTGCCCCTGTCCATCCTGTCAGTAAGCGACCTCGGAGGAATACGCTTGTTCATAAGGCTGGGAGGTTTTCCTCCCTTAGGACCGGACTTGCCGCCGCCAATCAGTGCTGGAGGCCTGCTGGGATAGCCAAGCCTATTGGCGATTCCGCCACTGCTTGCGGGTGGTGCAGTTCCACTGCGCCCATTAAAGAAGACCACCATACCAAACCTGTATGAATTAATGATATCGATTATGTGTATATTGATATTTTTGAAGATTGAATAAAAAAAAAAAAATTTTAAATATGAAATCTAAATTCAATAGGCATTGCTTAAAACTACTTTTATTTTAATAATTACCTTTCAGTATAAGGAGCAATATCGACGGGATATAAATATGAAATTCTCAACTTATTCAAAACTGTCTCAAACTGTTTTTCGTGCTGTTTCACATAAGAATGAGTTGGATCCTTGATCCAGTAAGACACAAAAATGAAGTTGGTAATACCAGAAACTAAGAATCGGTGTACGAGCGATGGTTCTGAAATAGAAATACTCATTAATTACGTGATCGCTATGACTATATATAAATATCTTAAATAATAATACAGATATTCAATTACTTGTGGACTGCCAAACAATGGTAACTGCGTTGTCTGGAGGGAACATCCTCTTAGGCTGAAGTTTCGCATTAATAAATTCAATATTATTGACACCAACAGACTTTGCCCATGATTGCAGCTCGTTCATGTTATCTCTACTCCAATAGTAGACCATAGTAACATGAGCACATTTCTACCAAGAAAAACAGGGTTTATCAATAAAATATATTAGGCCTTCAAAATTATAAATAATCATGACCTAATCTTTAACTATAGATAAATATAAATTATCATATACACAAGGAATGATCTATCCAATATCTGTAGAACATCATAGAAAGTATTACGATTTGCTTTGATATCAAATAAGTACAACAATATAATAATTTAATTTAAGGATGGTTTTAGATGATTGTATTTTGTATAAATACATAGATGTAAAGAAGTAGATAAAAATACACCTTAAAATAAATAGTTCAAAAATAATTAGTACAACTGCTCCAAGACTGAGTGAAGTAGCCAACACTAATTGTTACATGTACTTAATAATTGAATCAACATATTTCAACAGTTTGTGAAACCTGTATGTTATTGGCTCAATTAAACCTATATACCTGAAATCAAAACTGTGTACATTTTTAGAAAAATACACTATCATTAAACCAGATGAGAATTACCTACTTCTTTACAACTGTTAACATCAGTTGATACGCTATGAGAATTTTAATTCCACAAGTTTACCAATACATCACAGGTCAGTCATCCCTCAATACATGATAATCTAATTTTTTATCTAAAAATACATTAACAAACTTTGATTTTATTTTATTATAACTAATACTAAAAAAATTAAAATAATCAGGCTGAAATATAAACTACTGTACTTTTTTCTCATTTCAAATGCTACAAAACATTATAGAGAGTGCAGGATAAATATCACTAAGGATTCGGAGCTAGGTTTAGACCTACTCCTATTTCTGATAAGATATTCATGATTAACAAGTTTTTTAAAGAACAAACATGCAAAAAAAAATACAGATGTACGTATCATCAAGTGGTGAAGGAATGTCTGAAAAGATAAATTCTCTATTAGGAGATACTAATAACTGGTTTGCTACTAATTTCTAGAAAATAAAGTCATTATTTTTCACATAAAATAAAACAAAGTAATATTCTTACACTTGTATTCGAAACTATTGAAAATTCCCACCTTTCAGCATTCAAAACAAAGTAACTATTAGTTACTATTCTCTTTAAAATCAATAATTTTGAGAGAAATTAACATCAATATATTTTTTGTTATTTTATATTAATATCATATACAATGGGGGGAAAATGTTAAATCATCTTCAGCCATTTCACACTTATAGTTTCTTCATACAAAGACTCAATAAGTTTTAACTATAAATGTGTATTACATACTCTGTCAATGTGAGGTCTAACAATAACACTTCTGGGGTTGTTTGATATACCGTCATATTGTCTGAATGTCTAGTTGGTGTGTTGTACCAAGGATTAAAATGAAGTATAATCTCTATGCTTTAGTGTGTTGTACCAAGGGTTAAAATGAAGTATAATCTCTATGCTTTAAACTATGACAGTATGAGCGCTAGATGCATGGTGAATGTAGTAGTATGAAAAACTTGTTGCCAATGTAATAATTTAGTTGTTTTTACCACCAAACAATAAATATTGGTTCAAATGATAAGAGTGTCCAGTAAATTAAAATTATACATTTTGGTTTTGTTCCCTTTACCACTTGAAGATTCAATAATCAATTCTGCACCATTTAATGGAATCCAGATACTAATTCATATGATGTTCATTTAAATTATTTCATTGTATAATTTGTTGCTTATCGTTATTATACTAAAAGAACAAATATATCAAATTTAATAAATAGTACAAAGAATAAACTACTTTATATAAAAACAAATAAGTAAAACCATACAATTCCTTTTCCTTACTTCCTCTTATAACTGAAACTTATAGTCTTATATTACGACTAACTTTTATTTACTTATTAAGAGAGCATCAAACAACCAGGTGATTAATAGCTTACCTTAACATCAATCCAGCCTTACATCCAATATAAAAAGTAGTCTTAAAATGAAATATTAAAAATCTGAGCCTAATAGTAAAACATTAAAATAGATCACTAACATATTATCAAAATCACCGATGATATTATTGCAATGAAATTGTCTACAGTATAGACATTGAATAGAGAATTAAATACGACAAATATGCTCAGAAACTTTTTCGGTTGAAATTAATGCCCTTTTCTCCTATAATCATAATGCAATATGACTTTCAGAGAGGCTTGTGTCTTTACAATGGCTTTATAACAAAGTTGAACTATATACACGTATTGTATTGTATAGGTGGAAATTTATTCCAGGACCTATTTATTTATAAAAGAACCTTTACTGCTACGACCCATGGAAGGATCTTGGAATCAGTAGTTCACGAAGTAGAACAAAACAGAGTAGTGATAGGATCAGCACCAACACTCAACTATCAGGTTTATGTACACGAAATCTAATAAAGGGTCAGAGAAAGCTCACTCAACAATGTCTGAATATACCTCCGAAGGGTTTCCTTAATTGGAGTCAATGGCTGATATTACAGAAAATAAATTTTCTGCCACAGCTGGAATAAAAAATGGACACAGGAATTAAAATCCCAGTGCCTTACCCGTTAAGCTGTTTCACTCAAATTTTAGTTAAGTTATTTACCAGGTCGATTATAAGTATGAAAATTTTTAAAAGGACAAAATCAAAAAATAACATGGTTTTCTTGTCTCTGATAAGGTAATTTGTATCTTATATAAATACAAATTTTATCATTATTGATATAATAGTCCTCTCTGAACGATTTTATTTAATCATCTAATGATTGTTTTTAGCAACTTACATCAATATACATACATTAATCTAAACGACTGTCTCTGAAAACACTCGGAGCCATGACTATTTAAAATAAAACAGTTCAGAATGCAGCCAAAGCTCCTTATTCACTTTACGTTCTCAATGCACAGTGAATATAGAATGGTAATTGATCGGTATGACAGAGAATGTGTTTCAAGATTAAATAATAACAATATATAATAATAAAAGCAAAAACTGATATTTTTTAAACAATAGTAATAATTATGAGATTTAGGCAATGGTTCAAAAAGTGAAGTAATTTGTTCCAGTGAATTTTTTTTACCAACAACTAGTAAAAGTGTAGATAGTTTAAAATTTCTATATATTGTAAGTGGGAAGGTAACATTTTTCTGCATAGGAACTATTTTTCCTTTGATATAACTTCATATTATAAATTATGAATAAAGTAAAAATATAAAATGTATTATTCACTTGATAATATTGATTAGTTGTAACAAATAAGATTTGGCACTAAATAAGTGAAGAAACCAATTATTTTATCAAGTCACAGCTTTCAGAAACTATGATACATAGCATATTTTTGAACCATTAATCAATAAATTAGAATCTACAAGTGATTACAATTTTTTAATATGTAAATACTGAAAACATGAATAATGAAATCATGAATAAGGAGGTTTGACTGTTATTAAGATTATAAGATTACTTATTCTACCTAATAAACAATGAGTTTTTTAATCTTACAATTACTAATGGCGGCTATGTTTGTTCTGTATATTTCTATGGACAGTGAAACAGTACTATTGATATTAAAATTGATAATGATGGCTATACCTTAAAACATAAACACAATATTTATCTACAAATATAAATATTCTTTAAAAACATTAATGTAAAAAAAAATGCACACAAGTAGATGAGTTTTGAGGCAATGAGTTGACACTTCATCTACCGCTACTGCTGTAACATAGGATAGGCAAAGTGCTGATTCAACCTATGTGATGACATCCAAGAAGTTTGCGGTGGATTAAGTGCCAAATCCATCATACTACCAAAAAAATCAACCTCCAGAGATGTGAAAAGCTACTGAAATCGGCGTAATTAACAGAAAACATCAAATTTCCTTTAAGTACACGGAATTCCATTAATTCTGAATAATCCTGTCTAAAAAGGTTCTACTTTCAGTAAAATCACCCAAAATGAAACTTTTTGAACAATAAATAGGGATAGGAAATATATTTTTGTATTGAAGTTATTTTAATTCAAAATAGACTTCACATTCTTTTCTGAAATTCGAGTAGTGAATGAATCGAATGAATCTAGTACCTATATAATAATAATGATTTCCAGTCAATCAAATAAATGTGAGAGCAAGGCACTTGTTAACTCAATTAATATTAGTAACTAATAACCAATATGGTGTACATGCTATCAAGGCAAAGTGGTCACTATATTAATACTTTGATGGGAATTTATCAATTAATGAATACTTTATATGCCAGTTAAACAACTTTGATGAGCAAAAATTAAATAACAAAAAATAAATAAATTAAAAACATTCCGCTGGCCCAGATGAGCTTGCGAAACCTAAAGCTGCAATAACTTTTATATCAACAGTCGATCAATTGACTGGATTTCATAAATACTAATTAACAGAAAGGAAAATAAATAAAATTGTAAACTTTTTTAAATTATATATATCATAAAGATATATATAAATATATCTACATAATGAGTATATATATCAGCAAATATTTTATGGTTAATATAGGCTTTTTACGTACTAGTTTCTTTCTAGTACGTAATGGTCAACATATATCAACATAACAGAATGAACACGATACGGTCAGATTATCAGTTCATTTATAAAAATGAATCTGACCGACGTGAGAAGAAAGTGAGAACTAAATGGTCCAATTCGATCACAACATAGAATGTAGCGATCTCGATGACCTTTGAAGTTAGTACCTTGGCTAAGTAGAGGCCAACTAGCCTGTACGGAGAGATGAGGTAGACTCTTGAAGAAGAACTAATCTTGCCTTGTGCTTCGATAAGACCGAGGATTGATCGGAGGGACTTAACATAGGAGTCCCTTTCCCAAGTAACACGAAGGATAAGGCCATTATAGTTGTCTGGGACATAGGCCAGACCAAGTATGTGATTCGCAGCGGGCGAGGTGTCATCCTTACCAGTCAGCATGCTGTGATTCAAGCAATAACACAATATATATATATCTATCAATTTAAAAAAAAAAGACAGAGAAAACAAAAATTAAAAATTCAACACTAAAACAAAACAACTAAGAAAACTGAATTTATCTGGCTAGGCTTAAACAAATATGAAATGATAATATTTATTATCTGATAAACTTAACTTGGCATAAAACACATGAATAAACAAACTATAATTATTATGATCAATTGATAAATATTTTTTTCACTTCATCTTTGTTTAAATCTAAAGAAAAGAATGAGTTGATTTTCAGTGAGCAAATGAGATAAATATACATATGCCACATATTATCATATTAAAAAAGTTAAAAAGTAAGGAAAATAACTTATTGACACAATTAACAACTACGTTAAGTAAAAAATTATTAAATTAATCTGCTTTAAGTTGTAAAACAGATTAAAAATAAATTAAACTAAATTATGTTTGAGATAGAT
>NW_027114407.1:2076511-2087601 GCF_000696795.3 Halyomorpha halys | reverse complement strand
CATTTTTTTTTGTGCAGATACTTTAATTTGAAAATGACAATTTTTTTGGTTAAGATTAATCCAATTAAATTGATTGACAAATCTAAGACCATAGATTTTAAAATACTTAACATTTAGAAAAATATTTAAATAAACTGATTGAGGTAATTATAAGAAAAATATAATCATATTCGAGGAGAGAGGAAACTTGCCCCAAATTTTAATTAGAGGTGTGTAAGACAAGGTCACTTGCTGGATTTGAATCCAAAACGGTCACTCTAGTCAGTTAAGGTTTTTAGTACAAGTCTTACGACTGGTTAACAGAAACTTGATACATTCTTTCTTATAGCTCAAGGTAGAAAATATAAGTTCCAGAATAATATTTATTAGAATAGAAGTCATTTCATAAATGAATTCTAGGAGGAAATGCTTTATACAGCAATAGGATAATGAGATTATAGGAGCTCGCTCAATCGAACTGCTAGTATTGTTAAAAATACCCTCCCGCACTACTCTGTTTCACCTCTCGCATCATGAAATTAAATTACTCTATATATTTTTTCTTGAGTTGTAGAACATCTGTAAAGACGTTTCACTTCAAAAGAATTTGAAATAAATGTTTATGGGCAAGGAAATTATGTTTTTCAGTATTTGTTTAACTGAGATAGTGACTAACTGGCAAATACAGGTGACAATATGAGTTTATCATTTTTTAAGGAGTGGAATAGTCAGAGGGAGCAGCAGGGATGATTCAACCACTGAGAACCAAAAACCCTTCTTCCCACATAGACAAACTCAATGACTGTATACATTTAGACAACATGTTCAGTTCAGACAAGATCTTTTTAATACGTTCACTCCTGAAAAACACACCTCTATTTTTTCCTTTTCTATAAACATTAACTAATGAAGTTTTCATGGCAATGATTAAATACACCTACTTATTATGCAAAACATTAGCATTAAATTAGAAAATTTAAAAACTAAGTGATAAAATTGTGTTATGTGAATCAACAATGAATAAAATAGAAAATGAATATCCACTAGATATAAGAAAAAAAATCTGATATAATGGAAGTTAAATATGAACTCAGGTTACATCAACCTCTCTGTATAACATTATAGTATAAATCAATCAACCATATACAATAAATAAATAATTAATATTGTTAAATGAAGTTTTTTTACCTAGATAAGTAGCCGGCATAAACCATGCTCAAGTAAACAGAATCGATGCTAAGTTCTTTTCCGTTTTTGTCAAAATACTTTTCAATTTTCTCCTTTGCTTCTTCCATTTTTTTCTTTGTCATATAAGAGTAAGTTTCTTCAATTCTGAAGACCTGAGAATTGGAATTGTTCTCAGTTACTTCACTGGCACTATTTTCCTCATTTGTTTTAGCCTCCTCATCACCTTCTTTAGTGGTTTTGGCCTCTTCACCTTCCTTAGTACTTTCTTCTTGATCAGATTTTTTTTCTTCAGGTTTAGCTTCAGTTGAAACCTCTTCAGCTTTGGCAGTCTCAGCATCAACAGGCTCTACTTTAACTTCCCCTTCCATTGAGAAAGCCTCATCTCCCTCTTCTCTTTCGACACCATCTACAATCATTAAATACAATCTTAGAACTGATTAAACAAGTATATAACAACATAAAAAATTAAAGAAAACAACATATAATGAGGTGATAGAATTGTCAGTTGAAACCATTACATTACAATAAATATCTTTAACATAATAAACCCTATGAACCTAGGAAAATTACAAAGAAGCACTAATTTAGTTGTTAACTAATTTTTTTTTTTAAATGAACATACCTGAAACACTTTGAAACAATAAACTTATATACATTCTGAAACTAGAATCAATTGGTACTTAATGTTATTATCAGTCTTCCATCCGTTAAAATCACTAAAATTGACATATTGGAGAAAACCATACCTTCTGTAAGTTGTTTGAAGTGCAGCGTTTCAAGTTTTGGTATAATCACAGTTAAGATAAAACGACCAGACAACGTCATCTTCAACGTTACACCCAGGATATCTCCTTCTCTTGTCTTAGGATTGTATGGATGAAAACCTATTTCAGGTAAGCTGTCCACAAAACTCTAGAAAAATAGAAAAAAAAATTATATGAAATAAATAAGAAAAGTTAATTGATAATTAGTCTCTACAATTATAAACATGGTGAAAATATTAGTACATAAAATTTAAATAATAGAACCATATATTAAGTAAGTGTAATTTCTCTCAACCTGTCTTTTTTCAAGAACAGCAATACACAAGCAAACCAGTTCGGCAGGAAATGGCTCAAGATTACTTATTTCGAGAAATCAGTGATCACTGAGGACAGCTAAATCCTTATAGTCCAAGGTTTTTCATCAGACTGCTCTACCTTATTATCGAGGGTAGTACTAAACCTATTCTATTTTAATTTCCTTCCACTTCAAACATGAAAGAAAATGAGTTTTCAAACTTAACCAACCACTGCTGCAGTTTGCATTAAATCAAACCAAAACAAATTGGGAAAAATAACAAAAAATAAAAACAGAAAGGATATCTAGATCATTTTAATTTAGTTCCAGAAATTTCTTTTGTACAGGGCTTTAACTGTATAAATTTTGTCATGATCATCATCATGACACAAAGGTCTTAAACACAGATTACCTGAATAACTTTCAATTATTTCTGGGACAAATCTCAATTGTCCGGCAGTTTCACATTACAGTATATATTTCTCAATTCAAATGGATTTGCAAGGTACATAAAGGGTATTTTGTTCTCTGTGATAAAAAAACTGAGAAACAAGATTTCCAATTATATACAGGAATTATACCTCTTCAGTTTATCCTAATTACTTCTAAGTTCCTCTTTTTGTAGAAATGTACTTGAATATAAAATAAGTTTTAACAAATTATCACCTTAATTATATTTTGTTTGAAGAACATTTAGAACAATTTTTATTCTAACAAGTTTTTTTTTTATAAGGAAATTTAAAATTGTAAAAAAAAAAATTATGATAGTCTCATAATAATTATCAACTACTTATAATATTTATTAATTAATAAAACATACTAAATATTTTTTTACTAAACTATACTAAAAATATTTTTATATAATGATATGATATAACTACAACATATTTGAAAAAGGAACAGAATACTACAAGTAATGAGAACACTTTAAGCTATTAATTAAAATGATACAAAAGTTATCAAACTACATTAATAAACATTTTATTATAATAACATACCTTTACGACAATGGCCATTTGACGTGGAATGCTGAGGCATAGATCTAATGGAACAATGGCAGTTTTTTCCCTGTCTTCAGACATTGCTCTCAAGCCAACAAGTATTTCCTTAGTGTCTGGATCTTCCTCTGAAAAATATTAGGCAAGTTATTACCAATAAGTCAGAGATGACAATAATAATAAGAAATATTCAAAGCTTTTCTTATCTATTTTTTCGGAGTCAATAAAAAATGATGCACTGATTCAAAAACCATGGAACAGAATTGAGTAATACAAGAGAACTAACCAATGCTAAAAGAAGCGTAGTAATCATAACCCTCAACAGGAATCATGGGCACTATCTCTCTGATCCTGAAGCTTCTCATATTCTTTTTAGTCTTTAAAGACTTGCTCAGGCTTTCTTTAGGTAAGACAAGATCGGCGGCATGTTTAGCTATGGCACTTTTCTGCTTCAACTGTAAAAGTAGAAAAAAATTATGAAAATTTAAATTTTTAAGCTAAAAAGTATCACAGCAGATGATAAGAAGAATTTGAAGATTATGGAACATAACAATATAAATCAGTTTTGAAATACATAATTTACTCTGAAAAAATTTAACCTGAAAAAAAAAATAGAATGGTTTAAACTAAACTGAAGCTTAATCCTAAATTTGCTCTAATCTAAGTTACTAGAAGTACAATTCACCTATTAACTTTGTTTTGTTTTTTTTTAAAACAGAACAATTACAATATAATTCAATTTCATTTTATATTCACAATTCTATAATAAGTCCAATTGTTTTCATAAAAAAATTAATTAACTAAAAAACTAAAGATGATGAAATAGTTTTAATGTTAAAATTACCTGCTGAGAATAAGGAAGTTCCTTGTAAGGGTACAGAATTTTAATAGCTTCGTCGAGTGGTAATTTTCCAAATTCTTTCTTGTCACTCAATGATTTCAAAACAACTCTCTAAAACAGATATAGTCAAGCATATATTTTCAAAATCTATATAATGTATTTTTTAACATATAATAAGTAGATAAAAGACTACAATAACATTTAATTGACCAACAATACCTTGACTCCAAGTTTATAGTCCCTCCACATGTAAACTTTCCCTTTCATCTGAGAAAATACCTTCTGACGATCTTCAACTGATTTTAACTGGAAGAAAACAGATACATCATCTGGACCGGGAATCTGGACCAATGGAGGACTTACTCCCAGCGTTTCAACGAAAAACTTATAATACAGTTTCAATTCTTCAGCCTGAAATTTTTAAATCCATGTAGTACAATTAGCTTAAACTTAGTTAACTTCAGGATTTGATTAAAGTATTATAAATACCATAGATGGGAGCCTCTTAAAGCCCATAATTTTGATATACAAGCTAGATTTGAATGACATCTTATATCCTTTAGAATCTTCACCGAGCTCGTCGTCTTCTTCATCTTGCTCGTCATCATCAGCATTATGCTTATCCCCATCGCCAACATCATCTGCTGCCTCTTGTTTATTTCCAGTATCGTCTTTTTCAACAGCTTCCTCCTCATTTTGCCCGGCTGACTCTTTCACATCAGCATCTTAACAAAAATATCAATAGGTAATAATTTTTAAAACATAATGAAGGAGGATCAAAGTACAAAACTAATTAATTATAAAAAACATGAACTTGCAGCCTTACTTTCACATTAACAGTTCAATTAATAAATCAAATTAAACATGCTTAAACTTCATTATATAAATATAAAATATACACACACACATACGTACACACACATATCTTTTTTTTTCCATGTCTCTCTCTAAACAACAATAGTTAATTTTTGATCTAAAAGTAAGAAATGTAACAATGCTAGAGTGGGTCAGCAGTTGCATGAACAACGTAAATTATTAACAGCATCAAACAGTAACTAATTGTTATAATTATAGGAATGAATATTAGTACTTGAATATGAGGGAACGCGAAACGTTGTACAAACAAATATAGAATATTGATAATATTGTAAAGGAAGTTTATTTTTCACCTTAACATCTTAATAAAGAACAAACAACTTCCTAGGAAAGAGAATTAACTTTAATTAATGAATCAATTTTCAATGGTTACAGGAAGCCATTCCTAAAGTGGTGGATGTCATGGCACTCTGGGGTTTCGTAAGTGAATGCCTCAAAATATTACAAAAACAAATGAAAAAATTAAATAGCAAATGTACAATGCATTTTATCGTTTGTGTTGCACTGTTTTTTTTTTTTCCTTCTTTATCTACACACTCTAGAACACTAACGAAAAACTATAATTGTGTTAAAATTATTTTTTAGCTCAACAAGGGAGCCACAAATTTATACCACATACTATTAATGTGCAATAATTAGATGAACTGGAATGCACTAGCTTCAAAATGGGTAAACATTTAATCTAATTATAAACTGGCGTATTACACCCGAAATGTGTTCACTTCAGTCAATAAGTAAAAAAAAATACCTTTCTTTTCATTCACTGCCTCTCCTGCCACTGATTTAACCTCAGTTTTGTCATTAGTAGTTTCAGTTTTAGCGTCACCATTAACTGAAACAGAAATAACACAAGTTTATCATAATATTATATCATTAAAATTAAACTCAAACCTCACATCTCACTTATACTTTTAAATCTCTTAGTCCAATATTGTTCTGAATGAAGTAAAGAACTCAGCAGAGGGAAATTTAAATGAAAAGTAAAATATAACTTCTCTGTTTCGATGAAAACAAAACAATACAAAATAACACTAACCACTTTATATAGAATTTTATTTTTTCCTCATTTTTTTTTCAGGTATTGGTGGGTGTTTTGTCTGAACAGATTGGCTTTAGCTAAAATGTTGATGATATGAATAGAAAGAGTTTGAATGTGAATGTGGTTTGTTATATTACGATGCAAGGAACTAGGTCTCTAAATAACATAAACGGATAAAACAAAATATATGGTTAGCAGTATAAATTTTGGTGATATAGATATAGGAGGAAATACATTTGAACAGGTAAATAAGTAAAGTATTTTAGTTCTACAGTAACTTAAAAAAAGTGAAATTGATGAGTACATAAAAGTGAGGTTTAAGGGAGGAAAAGCTTGTTATTTTTTATTTCAAAATTCCTTAGCACACACCTTCTGTCCAAAAACTTAAAATTTACATATACTAATATCCTTTCCAATGTTCTTTATGGATGCAAAACGTGGTCTCTTACACTAAGGGAAGAACAATGCCTTAAGGTTTTTAAAAATAAAGTATTATGTAAAATATTCGGCCAAAAAAAGATGAATTAATAGGAGAATTTAAAAGGCTGCACAATGCTGAATGGAGGAAGCTGCACCCGATAAATATGATTAAGGTTATAGAATTGCAGCGTAAAAGATAGGCATGTAAGATTGTAATATAATTAAAATATTAACAATACTGAACTGAACAGAAAACGTCCAGAACTTATGTGGGAGAACTGCAATCAAACTGATCTAGTAGATTTGGGTTTGGAGGTGCTCCACTGGACAGATGTTTGTCGAGAATGAATGGTGGTATCGGCATCGAATTTTCAGGTTAGCCATTATTATTATTACCATTTTTTTTTTTTTTTCTTCTCTCACTATCTTTAGTGTGCTGCTAAGTGTGGAGTAGACAGTACTATTACTGTTAAAAAGTAAATACAGAGAAAGCTAAACTACACAGAAAAGCCACATGTCAAAGCTAAACACCCAAACATAAATACAAAGCTTGGTGGAACCCATCTCAATCTAAAAACTTATTAAAATAAATACATTAGTAATAGAATAAAAACATAACTACAGAAAATCGATAAACTAGTAATAAAAGTTCCTGAAAAGAAAATATATTTTCCTCCTTGCAAGTCCAACAAAAAAAAAGAAGGAGGTTTTAACGGCAAGGTTAAGTTTCTTTAAGCTTAAGAATAGCAATCATAAGAAAAAATAGTATAATGAAAACTAAAATACCAGATATGCCTCAATCCAGCATAGCCAATTATAAAACTCTGAAGTACACATATAATGCTACATAAAGCATAAAAAGGTAAAATAAGTCTTATTTAATGTTAAGTACAAATGTAATTAATACTTTAGATGGGCTAACCATGTAACTAAGCAACTTAAATAAAGAACCTGTTCTCTGTAAACACTATAAGCAGGTCCTGCAAGAATTTCTAACTTCACAATGCATGGGTGACACAATTATTTATAACAATTAAGACTAAATATTGAAGAATAAAGAAAAAATAGTATTTTCAAGTACTTTATAGCAATTCAAAACTAAGAAAGAACATTCAAATATAACATATACATTGAGGCACTGTCATAACACATGTTACATGACATTTACTGTACATTGAAGTTTTTGGCATCAATGGATTCATAAGAGCTGATCACGTCCATTATAGAAAGAATCTTTAGGAAATTTGTTTTTGTAATGTATAAATGCTGATGAGAAGTTATAGTAAAAGTAAGTGACGGCAGATTGTTAGAATTTTGCAATTAAAAAAATATTATGACATTGCAACGGTTTTTATTTTTAACTTAGTTACCATGTTTTATGACAGTGCCTCAATTGTACTGGAAACAAATCTTAAGATTTATACTGTGTATATTGAAATTACATGACACAAAGAGTAACACATCTTGGAAATACATCAAAATATGTAATACCATTCACTAAATAACAAAGAGTAATACAAGTAACCCTGATTGTTCTTTTGTTTTATATATGAATACAAGTATGGAACAAACCCTACCCATTGTTTTACATAATGAACCGATTAGTTTCTTAATATAATTAGATACAATATGAGTGAAGTATGACAGAAAATTATGTTAGTCTGAACCGGATACTAAAAATCATTAAATCCTAAAACACGCTACACAACTCATGTTCTATTATTAAACAGCCAGGTTGGTTAAAAAGTATTACTCTAAAGCACAGTAAACAACATTAAAGCAATAAACACACGCTAACAATCCCGAGCTATGTTCCTTTAAAACAATAAGCATTAATTATGAATATAACACATAGTAAAGTTAGCAATAATTATTACCTGTATTTTCACCCATCGTGGAATAAAACTCGAAGTGTTCTACACCCAACTGGAAACTAAGAACAGCCTAAACAAACTAACGCCGGTCAACAATGCCAAGATATGCCAAAGCAAAAGAAAGATGTCCGCTTTGACCAGTGGACTAGTAAGGCTGTAAGAAAGCAATAAAAATCCATTCTCTCGACAAGTCGGTACTACTGTAATTATTAATATGAAATTATAAATGAATTTATCCTATATAGACAAGATATATTAAAACAAAAGTTATAGGGATATAATTCGATTCTATATATTATGTCATAGAAAAGTGTTAATCAAGATGGCCATTGCTAACAGTAAATAAACAACCCCTACTATGCGTAGCGCCAAAGGTTACGAAGTGATCCATATTAGTTATTTTGTATGAAATTTTAATGTCAGAATTAGAGCTTAAAGACCAACCACTTTTTAAAAAGAGGAAAATCAATGTCAAAAATAAAGGAAGGAGGAGGAAGAATAGTGATTCTGAAAACTGTTAGTGATAAAATACTATTAGTTAATATATTGAATTACTTTTCATCCCATTTAAATTTTAAAAACTATTAAAATTTACATTGATTGTTAGATTTCCATTATACTTTTTTTGTATGTTATTGATCATCACCTTTTGTAAATATCTTTTAGAGTTTTTTTTTTGGTTTTTTGTCAATGATTCCTAATATCTACAAGTAAAACCTAAGAAATGTCTAGTTTAATAATTATCCAATTCTAGTATTTATATGGTTTGCTAAAGCCAGCACACTTCTCCAGTTAAATCTAAACATAATTCTGAAACTCCTAGGTGTCATTTTTTATTTATAAAAGAGGTAGAATTTTCTTAGAGCTATATATCACTATTACTAATTATTCTTGAATATTATATTATAAACTTACTATAATCAATGTTACAGTCAGTGCCTATTCTCAACTAAAAATTGATATTACTAATTTTGGTATTTTCTCAATTTAATTCAACAATAAACATATCCCCATACAGTATTAAACAAGATATTTAAGGGTTAAATTCAGTTGTTTTTTTTTTTTTACTAAGGTAAATTATTAAAACCACACTTGAAATTGTAATAATATGTTCCCTTAATTTTTCAGCTAGTGAAGATGAAACTCAGGTTGTCCGTAAACAAAAGAAAATCAGCAGTAACAACCCACTTGTTCAATCTGTAAGTGCATTGTTTTCTTACTTTCACTGCCAGAACTTTATATTTAGCATTAAAATAGAGACTGATAATTTTTGTTTTATTAAGCAGATTCTTGTAGGATGTTTGTTAATGTATTTATGGTCAGCTGGGCATATTGCTGCTTTGCACTAGTGCTTTAATAGTGGCACCTCTGACACAAATTTTTTAATTTTCTCTCTGACGATTTGCATAGATTGTGGTTATTTTTTAACAACTGTAATACCTTTGGGAGATGGCGGTCTGTGAGATGACCCTAGAAGTAATAGTTACTTACCCCATTCTGCTGTACTATCCTTGAAATACTTCTGATTTAAATTATAATATATATATTTTTTTAATTATAACAGTCCCTATTATAGAAAAGCAGTGATATCTTATTTTGTGTAACTTTATCTTTGAAAATGTTAGTAATGAATATTGCCTATTATTTAAATATAAAAGATATATTTCTTAAAATTTTCATATTCACTACATTTATCGTTATTGGCCTTATTTATTTCTTATTAATGTTCATTACTTGCGGAGATCAAAATAAAGTATTTTAAACATAAAATTTCATTATTAATAATAACTAATAATATCCAAAAAGTTTCAACACTTCTTTATCAAATTATATCATATCCAACAATCCAGACATCATCAAGGACAATCTTAATTTTAGTTTCACTGCCTCAATATTTATTTATAACACTTTGCCCAATTCAAATAAACACAGTCAAAATAAACCTTTATTTATCATTCTTAGCAAATAGTGTACTTCACTTTCATTAAGTTATCACAACAATATTATTATTAATAAAACTACCACTCTTGAACAAAATAATTAAAATATATATAAAGTTAAAATGAGATGTAGATATAGATAAAGTTAAAATGAGATGTAGATATAGATAAAGTTAAAATGAGATGTAGGTATAGATTAAGTTGAAATGTCATTTTTATGCTTGTATTGATTTTAAAGTAGTATTATTATTTTTAGACGATACGCACGAAAAAGAAAGTTATACTAGATGCTGGTTCCGGCAACAGTAGCTCTGAAGATGAACTTACAGTGAAGTATAAGTCAAGAAAAACAACTTCATCTGAAGCACCTGCCGATCAGGGAGCCACAGCAACTGTTGAAATTGACACTCCTATTGACAGAGATGCTCAAGCTGTTTATGAGAAATCTTTAATAATTAATAAGGCAAGTTTAAAATTGTTTATAGCTCAAATTTAAGTCATGTTGTTTAACCATTCGTTTTCCTTTTTATCTAATACTACTATGTCATATTTAATGTCTTTTTGTCATCATATTATAACTTTTATTCTTACTCTTATATTTTTGTAATTTATTTTATATGTTATAGGAATTAAAAGGGAAAGCAGATGACAAAGTGTATAGAGGTTTAGCTAATTATACCCAATTTTATGAAAAGAAAGATACTGCTCAAGGCAACGCAGCTAGTGGAATGGTAAGTATCTATATGACTTGATTGTACAATAGAAAACAAATATTTATGTAAGAATTTATATTTTGATTGAATTGATCTTGATAAGAATTTATATTTATGTAAGAATTCATATCTTTGTCTTTGGTTCTTAATATCACATTTCACA
>NW_027114407.1:2071733-2076069 GCF_000696795.3 Halyomorpha halys | reverse complement strand
AAATAATAATAATGATATAAAATGACAATAAATGAGCAGAGAGCCATATAGGACAACATACCTGTCCAAATGAATAAGTTTAACTGACAGAAACATTGAAACACAGAAAGCGGAAGCGCGGAGGAGTGGAGAGGAGGTAGGATGCAAGCTGTATAACGTCATTTTATATCATTATTATTATTTATTTATTTTTTTTATTTTTATCATTCTTTTCATTGTATCTTATCTTTGTATTTTTATTCCTATCATTGTATCTTATCATAGTATCATTTTGTATCTTTTTAGCCCTGATGAAGTCCTGCAAAGTGGGGCGAAACGTTGGAAAATAAATAGTTGTAAACTATTTTTGTTTCACTTTTGACCGCAACCCTGACCATCTTCTTATATATAAAAATTATATTTAGTTCGTTATTGTAAGATGGGTCAAGAGGTAGTATGTAGCAGACATATCTGAAACCCAAGACCAATACCAATACCAAGACCTTGTTCTAGAGCTTGTCAAATGGATATAAAGTGCCTTCTCGCTCCCAGCGAATGACTTTTGATACAGTGCAAATTTCAATTCTTTTGAATCAGAATGCAAAGAAAATTGTTAATTTTGTAATAGGTTATGTAGGTATTTAGGTGTGTTTACACTAAAATGTTACTAGCAACATTGTTATTAGAATAATGTTAATATCATTTTTGTTATTAACATTTTGGTACCTCCTGTTTATTCCAGCCAATAGTGAAATGTCAATATTGCTATTTATAACAAAAAATTTTATTTAGTTATAACTTTTTTTTTAATAATTACTTTTTGATGTATACAGTATACAATGGTCAATAGTGATCTACAATGAACATATACAATAACATTTTCAACTAATCAATGTTAACGAAATCAAATTTATAAACATTTTGGTTTGTAACAGCAATGGTAATACAATTTTACTATTAACCAGTTTATATAGTAGACATGTAAATGTTCATGTCTTGTTATATATCCATCCAAGTGGAATTGCAGATAGAAATAACCTGTAAATTTTAGGATTACATTTTTTTTGTGTAACCTCTAATAAAGCATAACTATTTTTAAAATACTAAAATATATATTCTATCTTTTTTACATTGTTTCTTTTTTCTTTGCAGCTAATTTTATTTTCAAAATAAAATTAATTTTATATCTATAAAACTACATTTGTAACATCCAGTTTTTATTTTTTAACAAATAGTTCTAAATAGATGAAGTATTATCATACAATTATTTTTAATTTATTAAAAAGTTTGTGTATTGAACAAATAGGGACAGTTTTTTCTTCTTTAGCTTAATATATAAGTATGAATAAGAATTTAAATATAAGAAGGTGGTCAGGGTTGCGGTAAAAAAAAAAAAGGAACAAATAGTTTATAACTATTTTAATGTCCGACGTTTCGCCCCACTTTGCAGGGCTTCATCAGGGCTAAAAAGATACAACAAAAAAACTGAGAATATTACTACAATAAGGTAATTTATTGTTTTTTTGTTGACTATTTGACTGTTTTTTTTTAGGTACGAAAAGGACCTATACGTGCTCCTGCCAATTTAAGAGCCACGGTGAGGTGGGATTATCAACCTGATATTTGCAAAGATTTTAAAGAAACTGGATTTTGTGGTTTTGGAGGTAACAATATCTTCTCAATTAAGAAATAGCTAAGAACAGTAATCAGTTTTCAAATTCTGACCATTAGTTTAAAATTTGATATATTGTAAGGGGTCTGAATGCATTATTTACTGTAAATATTTTATCCATTACTCAATAATATGATGTTAATTTATGTGATAAACCTTTTTTTTATGGAGTAATTTGATGTTTTAGATAGCTGTAAATTCCTTCACGACAGAAGTGATTATAAACACGGTTGGCAATTAGAACAAGAAGCTTCTCACCCGAAGAATGATGATTCTGACTCTGATAATTATGAAATCAATTCGGATGAGGATAGTCTTCCTTTTAAGTGTTTTATTTGTCGAGGGTCTTTTACTAAACCTATTGTTACAAAGTAAGTATCCAAATTATCAACTGTCAAAAATAATTATTTAGCTAATCTTTCAAGAGAGAACCATCTACTTATTGAATGAACTAACTGATATGAGTGTACATAATAGGTTTATATTCAAATGTTTTGATGTAAGATCAAAAATCATATTTTTGCACAACTTTAATCCTTATATATTTTTTGTCAATATGCCATATTTCCCTTAATACTTTATTCAAACCAATGATTGGAGGTTACCTTCACTGTTTGTTAATGATGACAAATTAACTTTTTTACCATTATGCTTTTATTTTAAAATGGCAACCTATTGGAGGTTTCATGTCTTAGCCCATTACGAATTTTGGGAAAAAATATAAAGTGTTTTGAAATTTTAATTAACTAAAGTTAGTGTATAATATTTATTGATTCGTTAATTAATCTGTATTTTATGTATTCTTCAATTTATATTTTAGGTGCAAACACTATTTCTGTGAGAAATGTGCTTTGGAAAATTTTAAAAAATCGACCAGGTGTTATATTTGTAATGCACAGACACAGGGTATATTTAATCCTGCGAAAGAAATAATAGATAAATTGAAATCAGAAAATCAAGAGAACAGGAGTAGTGACGAAGAATCTGACTGATGAAATACAACTAAATGTATTATAATCGTTATGTATTTTATTTTATAATAATGTATTATTGCTCTATTGTTTATCCTTAAAAGATCTAATGAGATTAGGACTAAATTGATTAATGGAATTGGTAGCTGGAGATAATTATTTGGTTTGTTGTGAATCTTTATAAGAAAGTAAGTGTTCAGTTCTCAAATTGGTTAGTTTTAGAACTTAATTCTTAAAATTCTTTCCCTAACAGTGGGTCACACTAAAAAAAAAAAAAAAATGTTATTCACCAAATAAAAGGTAATTGTGAATAAGTCACACCTAACATTGCTTCAGCTATCAATTTAATTGATAAACTACTCTAAACTAAAAAAACAACTTTTATAAACAAAATGGTAGTTATTTTTACAATCACCTCTGTAACTATTTAATTGCATAGCTAGAAACAATAACTGCAATTATTTTTTAAGTATCTTAATTCATAATTTATAATTACATGATGAGTTGTATACGATCAAACCAGCCCTTGCTTCTAGATGAATTCTAGGCATCATAGCAATTTTATTGGATTTTTAGTGATCTTTTCAATGGTGTGGTGTACTTCAATGAAAATATTCACTATCCTATTAAAAAATGAGCATAATAATTAGGTTCATTATCAAATGAGAAGTTTGTTAAACATGTAACTGATAAAATGATAACGTTTACAATGATAAAATTTTTGTTAATTACAATATTTTGTCCTCAACCAGGATTTGACTTACCATAACTTAATATCAACATTACTCTCTTAAGATAAAAAAATTCCTAAACAATTAATGAAATCTGCCTTTAAAAATCTATTGAAGTCAAAAACTTCAATTCATAAAAGATTTCTGATATATATATATCAGATATATATATACTTCCATTTCTGAATGAATTATTTATTATTTATTCATGATATTGTACAACGTTTCGGGACCACCGTCCCATATTCATGCACTATAAAAACCTCATGATTTCATACGGGAAATCATGTCAACCATTTGTGCCGTGATTAACCTCAAAAAATTTTAAAAGAATTGACTCTCCAGACTTCCTAGAGAGATAATCCAGATTACTCTTTTCTGTATATTAATGACTTTAATGTAATTAATAAAAGTTTTTAAATATCATTTAATTATACTGTAAACTATATCATGGCTGCTTTGCATACATTTTTATGCATGATATGTTTCTGTTTTATTTGTAAGCAAAATTATATTGTATAACAGGGTGAATAGTGACATTATTTAACTTCCAATATTAAATGAAAAGAGGAAAAGATCTTTCTTAATAAAGTAGTTGTGTTAAGAAGTTTAGTGTCATTGTGTTCCAAACCATCCTGCAGATTAGTGAATCTGAATTCCTCACAATCTATGTTTGAACTTGTAGAAACAAGTTAAAAATTCGCTCTTGACTTGAGAATGTAATAAGACCATAACTATTATAATCGTAATTGCTAAAATTTTATTAATATATTTGGGGAACTGGGTCACTTAGCGAGTAATGTACTATGCTACCAACTCCAAGGATTCGGGTTCAAGTCCGGCTGTGGCAGGCAATTATTTATTCTGTTACTGTAATCATCAATCAACTGTGGATTCGAGATCCACGCAGCCTTATGAGGTGGGGTACTTTTAATTGGGAAAAAAATTTGCTGTTGAGCATGACTATTGACACTTTGTTACAC
>NW_027114407.1:2043893-2070752 GCF_000696795.3 Halyomorpha halys | reverse complement strand
TAGGTAGATTGTAGAAAACATAAGAACCCATTCTAAACTTATTTATATGTACTAAGGAAAGAACTATTTGGAAATATTAGTTTCATGTTATAAAAAGAATAAATATAAAAGATGTAAATAACAATCAGTATTGTATTACTAAGAAATTAGAACATCCAAACCTATTGTAATGATTGTACAGATTTCAGATTATGCCAGTGACTTCGATATTGTTAGGAAATCCAAAATTGCAGTAGAAAAAGATTTTTTACTGCCTAGCATTCTTTTTTAGTAGAAAAAGATTCTTTTGTCTAGGAAGTTAGGACTTATACTTCTGAAACCAAATAGATGATTGTTGGTGAAGTTAGAGGTCCTAACATAGATTATGTCCACGTTGGTCCTTCCTCATTCAAACAAATTTATCACTTTGTACCTGTGACCAAGTAGTGTGATTTCAGCTGAGATAAGGTAGTGGGTAACATCAGCCAATAGCTGCTGTTTCGGACTATGTTGGCATCTGGGAAGTAGCTTAATTGAGAGCCACAAAAACAACATTGCACAAACCAGTGCCTATGTACTCATCAAACACCTGGGCCTTCTCAAAATCTAATGAAAAGGAATCTCCCACCACTTGTAAACTTACTGTCAATATGCAAACATTTTAATGATTTATTGAGCTAGAATACTTTTTTTTTATATCTTTTAAATATTGTTGTTATCGCACAAAATATTTTAATGAACCTGTTTATTTCTTTCATTACTTATTAAATTGCTAATAATTTTTTTATTGTTTTTCCATAAGCATGTCTATTGAAATTATTGTATATCTGATTTTAAATGTTAAATATTTTTTAAATTTTAATGGTTCAATTTTTAGTCATGACCATAAAATAATACAATATTTAATTTCTATTTGTATTTCCTGGTGTTGGTGATCTAGAACCATAATCAAGTCTATCATTTATTGTATTATACCTACATCATTTGAATGACTCAAAATTAGCAATGGGTACTTTAGATGTGAGTATAATTGATTTAACAACCTATGTTACTATCAACAGATAAATAATGACTAAGGAAGAATTATCAAGGAACGAATTTTATTAAAACGATGTAGATAAAGTACAATGCATGATAGACTTGAGAATGGCTCTTGAAATACAAAATATAAAATGAAATTATTGTATTAATGTATTATTGTAAAAATGAAAACATTATGTTGGTGACTATCAGCGTATAATTTTACTACAAATAAAGTGATTAAAGATTTTCAAAATATAAATATTAGTCATTTACTATCGGTTAAAGTGGGTTCACCATATTGAATATAAAGTATAACAATATTTTTTTATTTTAGTTTGTTTTCTTCAGACTCTAATTTTTATTTGTCTAAATTGTTACTCTGAATCCCTCTGAATTAAAAATTTTAATATTCAAAAATCAAACTGAAAACAATCATATAATAATTGTTAATGAGTATCATGGACTGCAGTTATAATACATTTAGAAATAGAATGTATATTATTCTCAAATATCATAATACTTTTGTTACAATCAGTAGTAACAATAATTATTAAATTAATTAAATTGAAGTTTGTTATTTATGAAAGTTTATATATTCTAAGTTTACATATAGAAAAATGTTTGAAAACCATCAATGAAACCAGCCTGTTACTTTGGTAGCCCTTGTTTGAGAAAATCAATAACATGCTCTTGTGAAATGCCTTCCTCCAACAATATTAGACAGCCATTACAAATAAACAATACAAATTCCATTAATAAGTGTTAATAAAAAAATTATAAAGAAAAAATATTTTCATAAAAGAAAGTAAGTACCAGGTGTATTTACAACCTTTAAACTGATATTTTATTTTATCTTAAATCTTTAAAGTATTTACTTCTTTAGTGCTACAAAAAAAGTATTATAACTTTTAATGCTTTGTAGTTTAGAAATATATGCCTCCTTCCTCAGCTATTGTTTTTTAATTTATTTTTTAATAGAAAAACAACCAATTAACTCATTAGTAACTCAGGTGGGAAGTGTCAGAACTGTACCTGATTAAAAATCGACTAAACGTTAAAAATATGTTAATTATTAGTTTCAAGATAAAATTATTATAGACTATTTATTTGTAAACTAAGGACGGGCTGAATGTGATCAAATAGCTTAATTCAGTTGGATACCATCTCAACAAATTATTGTTTTATTTTATTTTTTTTATTACTTACCTTGCATTTTATTTAGTGTCTTGAGGTTTTTCGAAATTATTAGCCACTACATTTATTTTAACATTAATAATCAACAACATTTGTTCGAATTACTTACCTTGCATTTTATTTATAATATCCATATCAGTGCATTATTATTTTTCCATATACATATCTCTTTATAAGTGTTAGATCACTATTCACTTTCTAATGATTGAATTTTTAATTTAATTCCTGAAAATGGGAAAACCAATTTAAAATGTCAAATCGTAATGTGAACATTGATAAAATAAATTCATAAAGGAAGGAGTTTATTTAGTTACATAACTGTATCACTGCTTTTCTTGAATAGTGGAACATCTGACAAAAAAGATTTTTTTTGTTTTGTGTATGAGGTATTCCATGGATTGTACCGTAGACTGGAGTTTATTTTTAACAGCTCTTATAGCTTGTAAGTCTGTAGGTCGGATCTATCTTCGGAATACGTCCAGTTCTAAATAAAAAAAAAAATATTTTTTTTTAAGATGTGCCACTTTTCGAGATAAGCAGCGATATATAAAATAATCAATTGTAAGGGAATAATTTTGAATTTTTTTCAGTTCCTAATCTGTATCTCTTATTTAATTCATATTAGTTAATTATTCATTAATTCATATTATTTGATTTATAATATACCAACCTGATATTTATTTGTTCTTGTAATCAATCAAGTAAAAAAAATGTAATCAAAAAGAATGAGTTATAAATATCGTGTATTTAATGATAAAGTAGAAACATTTGTTCATTTCATTTTATTGAGGCTCATTAGTTTTTATTTCTTTACACAAGTACTTCAGATCCTTTTGAATTGAAGATTTTAATATTTAGTTATTATACAGTAAAATAAAACAAATGATTTTTATCAAAAATATATATGCAAATGGTAATTTAAATTAAAATTCTAATATTTATAGATATGAATATTAGAATGTGTTAGTTATGAACGTTACATGTAATAAATGAGTAAATAATATTGCTAAAACTTATTTAGAGGGGTCTGAAGCATCCTAATAATTAAAGACTAAGCATATATAGTTTTCATTCTATTTCTTTATCTGTTTTTATTAGTTATGTTAATTAATTTACAATTAACTTATTCAAATAATTTTAGATGGGTACTGATGGAGAAAGGGCAGCCCTTGTCAGTGGACATAATCTTTACACGGAGGAAGGGGGAAGAGGTGATGAAATCTCTCCACCTCCGGTGGAAGAGATTTCAGAGCCGGAGAATATATTGGGGCAATTTCATCAAGATGCCTTAACTCAGGTTACTAGATGACTAAAATTTAAAAAAAATAAATATCTGTATACCTACATACTGTTAGTCAAAAGCTTAAGATCAGCTCATTTTTTTTAGAATTGGATATATTTTGGAATAAATAAAACAAAACTAAAATACCTCTTTAAATTAAACTTTATTAAATCAAAAATACATAAAATGATATAATGTAAGAGGAAAATAGTAACTCAATACAATTAGTTTTTATTATTGTTATATAGTTGTTATTACTGGGGAATTGGGGTCTAATGGACCAAAGTGTTTAGCCTTGTAATGATAAATTGTAGTAAGCCTTGTAATTCACTTTTAATGGCTTCTATATAACAAGATTCTTATTAAATTATAATTAATGACTGAAATCAACGAAAAAAATTTTATTGACTCTATTAACGTTTTCATGATTTGGCCTAAATACAGATTGGAGAAAAAACTTGATATATTTTTACTTAAGATGTTTAAATATTGGAAATACAGATACAATTAAAACAATCTTGATTATATTGGTTATATACAAGTACTATTTTGGCAGAGTTCTTAAACAACAGAACTGGCCCCTGTTTCGTAGTGATGCTTAATAATATTAGTTCATATACAAGTATACAAACTAAAAGTAGTTATACTTTTTGTTTCAAGTCGGGAAAAACCTATTAGCAATATTATAGGAGCTCAAAACAACAGAAGTACAATTCAGCATTGTTTAAGTCAGTGAAATCGTACTAAATTCCAAGTACAAGACTAATAGTATAAAACTTTAAGTGATCTATACAGTTCATAAGATTTTTTATTTATTTAACTCTAATTTTTTAAAAATTTATATATAAAAAAGCTACTGACATTTTGGAGTTTCCTCCATCTTCAGGGTTCTCCTGGATATAAATTTTTCACAGTATTGCAGATATTAGTTGCTCCTTGTGTCCATATCTATACAATTATATTTCGTCTAATTTTTAAAAAACAATATCTTAGAATATAAGAGAATACTTAACAAGCTAACTATCTTTGTTGCACTGCTATAACTAACTTTATATTGTAAAATTGAAACTTTTCAGTGGATGTATACAAGTGGTGTATATAGGAATATCAATAGTATTACTTTGTACTTTATTATGAAATATAGCCCTGGTGAAAGTAAAATTTTGACCAGCAGTATATAAACATATATATTTAAATGAATACTCAAATTGTTATAATTTTATTACAATTCAGGTCGGAATGGGGAAATATCAGTGGCTCCTTGGTCTCATTGCTGGCTTCTGTTTCATGGCCGACGGCGTTCAAGTATTTATCCTTCCCTATATTACTCCAAGTATACAAGCTGAGATGTGCCTTGAAGATGCAAAAATACCATGGTTTAGTACGTTTTCTCTCTGCTGTTTTTTTATTTTTGGACTAATGATGATATTTGCTGAAATCATTTTTTTTTTTTTTTTTCACAGGTGGAGTAACAATGATTGGACTGACAATCGGTGCGGTTCTCTGCTCCCTTGGGGACCATATTGGGCGAAAGTCAATACTCCTTCATGGACTCATAATACATTTCCTCTTTAACATTGGTACGGCTATAGCTCCAACGTTTGATGTGTTGTTGACTTCAAGGCTTGCCAGCTCTATTGGGTAAACTCGTCAGTAAATGTTTTTTATATAGTCAGTAACAAATGTTTTGACTATTTTGTTGACCCTGAAAGTAAGTAAAGGAAATTTGGTTGGGGGAAAGAGAACACAGATTTTTTGTAGTAATATTCATTAAAAATAAACCTACAATTGTAATCTTCAATTTCATCTCCAATGTTGCATTTAAATTTGTATTCATTTTTTTTATCTCTTTATTGAATCATCCAAATATATAATTGGAACTGCTAGATTTAATAGATTGTATGGAAATAATGTCAAATATGAAAAGTAAAAATTGGCTTTTTGCATTTGAACAAATTCATGTTAGCAAAATATATAATTGAATAAAAACCTGAGTAATCTAGATAATAAACTCATTAATTTAAAAATATTTATCACCTAGGATGCAATATAAGTATATATATGTATATGTATATAAAATGATTGACCATGTACGATAATAAAAGGAGAATGGTCTGGCTGCGGTCACAGAAAAAAACTCAAATAGTCGTAAAACTATTTAATATTAGCCAATGTTTGGCCCCACGTTGCAGGGCTTCATCAGAGCTAAAAAAGATACAAACACTTAAGTGGGATAAAAATAAATGAACAATGTAAATTAAGAATTAAAAAAAATTTACAGTGTACAGAAAATGTACAGTAGCCCCATTATTGTACATAGAATGTGTATAGTAATAGCATTAATTGAGTGAAAACAGAAATCAGCTCTCAGAGAAATGAAAAAATAAACATCAGGTTAATTGAATAATGTTTAAAGCAGAATATACTTTTTTCTTATATATATAAAAGTATATATATAAAGTTTGTATCTTTTGAATAATTTCTCATTGTAACATAAAATGTGAGCACCATTTGAAAAATTAAATGAGTTAACAAGGGCTTGTGTTCTTGTAAGTAATTATTTGTGCATTTCAGATATCCATCTAAGTTCAGGATGAATAACTATTGGCCATTGTTAGCTATTTATGTTAAAATATTTGTTAATTTAATGTTGAGCTGGAAAAACTTCTCATTTATCTTAATTTATGCTAGGATAGATCTTAAGGGTAATTTGAAAAGACATAATTTTATTTTAAAATAATAGGACTGGAATACCTTCCTTTTATTGATGATTGACAATGTGTGATAATAAAAGGAAGATAGTTCGGTTGCGGTCAAAGAAAAAACTGAAATAGTCATAAAACTATTTAATATGAGCCAATATTTGGCCCCATGTTGCAGGGCTAAAAAAGATACAAACACTTAAATGGAGTAAAAATAAATAAACAACATAAATTAAGAATTAAAAAAAAAATTACAGTGAACAGAAAATGTACCGTAATCCCCAGTGTTCTACATAGAATTTGTATAGCAATAGAGTTCATTTGTGAGTGAAATTAACAATTAAAAAAAAATTACAGTCAAACTTAAAATTAAAGAAGAATAACAAAGGGCTTTAGACAATTAAAGAAAACAGAAATAACAACAGATAAAAAAAAATATAGTGCACACTAAAAGATAGAAAAAGGTAATAAGAGTAAAATCAAGAATGAAGAAACATAATGAACAAGATAGGAAGCATACCTTACAGATGACAAGCGAGCAAGGAAATGAGTTGGCAAGTATGGGCGAGAGGGGGGTGGATAAAAATATGTTACATTTGAAAATAATGTTAGAGTAAAGTTTATTAACAAATTAAAGAAATATTTAAAAAATAAACATAAAATGATAAAAAATTTCTAAATTAAAGCATAATAAGGGGAGAAATATTTTTAAAAAAATATGTATAAAATACAAAAAAGAAGAAATAAAATTAAAAGAACGGATAAGATACATTTAATATGGTGAAGAAAATAAAACAAAAGATACTAGATTACTACTAGAGGTACAGCTCCCCGTCTACCCCTTTAGTTGTTCATGTTGTTTTCAAATTATTTGTTAGCATTTACACATAAAAAATACTCCAGTTTTACTAATTTTGAAAACTTTGAGTCTATAATTATGTAACTGATAGCCATTAAAATTTTCATCAACTTTAGCTCAAACAGATTGGTGATTACAAAAACTAGTAGTGAAAATAAAAATAAAACAGAGCTAAGAAAGAAAAGTGCTCCCCACTTGTAAAACTTATGAAAATTTTTAAAATATAATAATATTTAATTTACAATCAAAAATGTCAGAATTAGCAGGTGTTGGTTAAAATTTTCTTATGAAAGGAGTAAATATCAACAGCATTTTTTTTTTTTTCATTTCCTAGAATTCAAAACTACTCAGTAAACAAATATATTTTAAACCTGTGGGACGTTAAATTATAATTTTTTAAGAAATCATATTTATTTTTTGCATAATTATTTTATTAATTTATTATTTATATAATGAATTAATTGAAATTATTTCATCAGATTAGGAATATGCTACCCTGCAGCTTGCATTTACTTGGCAGAATTCTTACCACAAAATTCTCGAGGAAAGTTGTCGGTGTTGCTCTTGTTTTGGGCACTCGGAGGTTTTTATGTCTTGTTTCTGGCATATAGCCTTCTCCCAGATTCAGGTTTGCTACAAAAAAAAAAAAAAAAATTGACATACTGTAAGAATAAGAAATAAATTTAAATAATATTATTTTTATTTCTGATCGCAGGGGAACAAGTAATCTCCCAAGCCAAGGATCACTCAAGTAATTGGCATTATCTCTTTTTTCTGTCATCGCTTCCTACTGTTTTTGCAATCATATCGATATTTTTTGCATCTGAATCCATTCGTTTTCTTCTTTATAAAGGAAAAGATGTCAATGCCATCATGATGTATCAGGTAAAGTATTTTTCAAAATTTGTTGTAGAAGTTACCCTTAGCCTCTTTGATACCTTAACTTTAATTTTTGAATTAGAAAATGTACAAATGGAGTGCTTCACGCAGTGCGCAGTACCAGCTCACTGAGCTTGAACTTCCAAGAAAAATCATTTCTTCAAAGCCACCTCCGCCTAAATCAGTCTGGAATCAAATTATCTACAGTATTACGGAGGTAAATTTAGATAACAAGAAAATTATGTTTAATATGTGTGGTGATTTTAAAAAATAGTTAATATTCCCTCATGTCTTTAAAGTTGAAAGTTCATCTACAAAGTCTGTGATTCTATTGGACTAATGGTAAAAGAGATCAAATGATGTTGAAAAAAAAAGTTGATCAATTTTACTACTTACCTCATGATTTAATATTGGATAATAAGGAGCTAAAAATAATTATTTTCTTAAAATTAGGAAAACGTTATTGTACTCTACCTATCACTGAACAGTAATTTAAAACAATTGCCTATGTTTAATGAGAAGCGATGTATTCTCATATTTGTGAATATGAGTTATCTACAACAGATAGGATTTATATAGTCTAAAATATTTCTCTCCTCTAAAAGTTTTTATAAAGCAAAAAAATATGATATTTATGGTATGTATGAAATGTGTTTTGCATTTTGTACCCAATTAAGATTTAAGAAATTCATTTAACATAAAAAGTTTTTTTGTTTTTTCCTCTTATTTTGGTTGAATTAAACATTATTTTGAAAAAAATTAGTATAGCTTTATTTCTATAGATTTTATGGAAAGGTGTTTCCTTCCTAATTTATTGTTTTAATTTATTAAATGAAATTTGACATCACTTTTCGAACTAGACATGTTTTTTGGGATAGAAAGAACAATAACAATACTTTTTTTAAATTAGAAAATAAGACAAAGAATTACTAAAAAACTTAAGTAAAAGCTTTGCATTTAACTTGTTTCTCAATCTGGGCGAGTGGATCTTTATTAAAATTAACTTAATATTTATTTTTCATACTCAAACAAAAGTTTCATGTCATAACAATGGTCTCTCTTGTAAGATAAAGATTCAAATTATCAATTGTTGATCATATACCAATTTATTTATCGATATATAGGAGATTTGAATATTTAACAAAATGGTAGCATCCATATCTCTGTGAATTGGGTTAATCATCTAAAGTAACTATTTGACTTTAAATTTATTCCTTTCAGTACTTTGGTGCTATTAAGCAGTTGGGAATGAGACAAAACACAATTCCAATAGTGCTTCTTTCTTTGACATGGGCAGCATTAGGATTTAGGTCGGTATTTGTTTATTTATTTTTTTAATTTTAAATTGAAAAAGTATCTGAGATAAGATTGTATAATGTTATCATAATTTATTTATCCACTATTATGTATTTAGTTACTACAGTATAAGTAGTTGGGTGCCTCAACAATTGCACAATCTAAAGGATATAGACTACTTTGCTCAGGTGAGCTTATTATTCGTAATAACTACTTTTTTTTTGTATTATTTAGATTGAAAATATTTCAAAGGAATTTTGAGTGCTTTAGCGGACACAGTTTCTTTAACATCAAGCATTATTAGCATGGATGCTTAGGTTTGCTTAGTTTTATATTTGTATTCATGTTGACAGCTAACTTTAAATATTGATTTTAGATGAGAGTCGAAAGAGACAAAGAGGAATTCGGAAAGACATATAATTATGGTTTGGAAAATCAATTATTTGAAAATGTAACATTTGAATCTTGTGTATTTTCTTCGATCATATCACATGTTATCTTTAAAAATTGCGTTTTTAATAACTCTGACTTCTCAGGAATACATTCCAGTAAAACATATTTCATTGATTCAATGATAGAAAACACAAGGTAATTAATTTTTTTTTTTACTTTTCAATTATGATGTAAATCAATAGAAAATTGTTTTTCTTAAAATTATTCTTTCTTTTTATTAATAATTTTGTGGATTTTTTTGTGTTAAGACTAATTAACATGATGGAAGCAATGAATGAATTTGAGCCCATATATTTAATAAGGAACCAACCATAACTTTTTTTAAATATAAGAAGATGGTCAGGGTTGCGGTCAAAAAAAGAACAAATAGTTTAAAGCTATTTTAATGTCCGGCGTTTTGCTCCACTTTAAAAGGGCTTCATCAGGGCTGTTCAAAGCGAAAGGTTGAAAGTGGGGTGAAACGTCGGACATTAAAATAGTTTTAAACTATTTGTTCTTTTTTTTACCGCAACCCTGACCATTTCTTATATTTAAATTTTTACGGTCAACTATATATATAATTTTTTTTTGTTTTATTATGCTGATAATTTTTTTTCGATTTTGGTTGGTTCCTTATTGCATATGTGAATTCAATTACTTTAAACCGTTGTATATTTAATTACTAAAAACGGAATTAGTGTATCAAGCATATAATGGTAAATATACTTCCTCAGTCTGTATTCATCCATTTCTGTTTCAGGATTTACGACACTGATTTTACCGACAATCGTTTCATTAACACTGAGTTTATCAAGGTTTCTTACTTTTCAACAAGAACTCCGTGTCGTAATGATTTAGACTTCAGAATCAGACTTAAAGATAAACTTACCGAAAACATGCTCCGTCTGATTTCTCCTTTGTTGGCGCTGACAATTCACAATCTCTGTTTGTATAAATTTTCTAGAAACAAAGTTGGAGGTAATCAATTATTATAAATTTATTTTAACTTTTCAGTACATTATTCAATTATATTTAATAAGTATCATTGAAAATTTTATAATGTGAATCTCAGATAACTTTTTTCGACAACTACATCAGTAAAATACCTAATCCTCGTGATGTTAAATATTTCACACTTGCCCCACAGCTGTCACTACTGGTCTTCCAAAGAATATCTCATCTGCTCTTTACTCTATACCAGTGGTTCCCAAACTTTTTTGTCCTACTTCCCCTTATAGTTAAAATATTACTTAGTGCCCCCCGGATATCTATTTTTTAAAAATTTTAATAGCAATTAATAGGAAATACATATTTAATAATGGTTCAACCTTTTTCGCAAAATATAGCAAAGAAAGGTATAAATTAGAATCATTGAACTTGGAAATTATGAAACTATTTATTGAATTCAGAGTAGAATGTAATATAAAAAAAGTTAAAAAATTCAAAATCATCTTAATGAGAAGGACGAAACTGGTGTGCTGCTACTAATTTAGTAGGCCTTGGCTCTTTTTTTTTGTCAGCAGTAATATTGTTGACCGTGACAACTTGTAGTTATTGATCACCCCCCAAATGCACCTTTGGCCATCACTGCTCCCCTGAATTGCCGCAGTGCTGCCCACAAGTTGGCGGTGGCGGTGGTAATGGAATGGTTTCACAGCCTTAGATGGAGTTTGTACAAAATTATGATTTGATTATAAAAATTTTATGCTAGGAGGCATGAAATGGAAGCTATTTTTGGGTAATTTTTCTTACAAAAACAAAGAAGTATTCTAAAATACAGTTTTTATTTGTTACCCTTATTTTATATGAATTTCTGTGAAATCTTGAAAAAAAAAAGGAACCTGTCTCTTGCAAAAAAAATGATCCTCCTCAACTTTCTTCTATCCTGAACAAGCATCCACCATCTTCTAATGCCCATGTTTTTAAAAATTTCCTCCACCTCACTGGTGGTCTGAAATATTAGTAGCTTGAAAAATTTGGGCTTGTATTTTATTATTTTTAACTTAAGATATATATTAGAATAAATAATACTTACTCAATTATCACTGAAAAATTCTCTGGGATAGCAGGAATTACATCACTGGACAGCACTCAGAACTATATTGTATATAAGGCTGGGAACAGGCGGAGGGACAAAACGATTCCACTTATAGTCCTGTTGCGACAACCAACATTTTTTTTAATTTATAAGAATTCAATATATAATCTTTATTGTTGTATATAGAGCTCAGGCAGGGGCATGTGCATACTAGCGACTACTAAATTAAATTATCAGTCTCATAAAAATGGACATTATTGAAACATGGACTTAGGTGTAATATTTAAAACACAATCATTTCAATAAAATTTTTATAAAAATATAGAAAATTAAAACTTACAAAATAAGGATTTTATAGTTGGAAAAGTCTTTAAAAGTATATTTACTTTTTAATTGACTTAAAGGAATCAGAAAGTAATTCACCCATATTTTAAGACATATTTATAATCTCATATATTATCCAAAAGTGTTGTTACCATATAATTATTATAAAAATGTTATTAAATGATTTTTTATTATAAATTACATTCTTTTTCAGGAGCTTCGATGCTAATTTGTAGCTTGATGTCAATAGCCTGTTGGTTCCTCAACGATCAAATAGCAGTATTGGTCTTTGATTTTGTCTATTCAATTATATTTCTCTTTTCTTTTAACTCTGTTAATATAATCACAGTTGAAGCTTTCCCAGTTCATTTAAGGTATTTTTTTTTAAGAGTTTATTTAAGCTATTTTAATTACAATTTCAGTTTTATTTATCATTTTCCCCCCTTTTTTTCAGAGCTACAGGATTTGGTTTCTGCTTCGCTTGGTTTAGATTGTTTGGGCTTCTTTCATCACATGTCGTTTTGATAATACCGCTTACAATCACTCTCCTCCTAATTGGAGGAATATCACTATTTAGGCTACAGGATACATCCTTTAACCTGATGTAATTGTTTGGTTGATAGATTGTTCTTTTTGTTTATATTAATGTAGCAGAAGACATAAATAATTTAAATGATTATTCTACTATAATTAATGAAAATGAATAATTCCTTCCAAAAAGGCAGAAAGGATGATTATGATATTTTATTATTACATAAATCATATCATTATATATTACAAATCATATCAGTATGTATAATATTTTGCCCTGAACAGTTCCTTGAGCTTAGAGATATTTTGATATTAATTCCATTTACCATTCCTCTTACTTTAAATTTATTATGTAATATACTATGATGTATTATTGTGGGGTTGATTTATGTAATATTCTACAATAAGTAAAGAGTGTAAAATCAACAATTTTACTACTACTGCAGCTATTGTCAAAATTATAATTAACTTTAAAGGCTCACTAAGTTTAAGATTGAAATTAATTATTATATCTTGGAGAATTTGATTGGAACACAAAAGTAATAAATTTACTCTTAGTAAAATATGTATGAAATAGTGGCTCAAACCTCATGTAATTATAACATTATTAATACCAAGGATGGCTCAGTTTTGGTTATCAATAACTTGTGAAATGAATTTTGTGGTTTTAAACATATAATAGTCAGAACAATCTGGAAGGTTGCATATAAATTTGTTTGAATACCACTAATAAAGAGATAATGAGTTTTCAATATCTGTTATATTTCAACGTAACTCTAATATTTTAAATACTTTACACCAGCTGATATATAATTACTATAAATATCGGAATGCTATCAGTTGTGTTGATAATATTTAAATTAACTATTAACAGTCTATTACTTAATGTCAATATTGAATATCGGTATATATTTTTGAACTTTATCAATTTAGTAGTCTGATTAATTTTACTGATAATTTTTATATTTTATAATTTCGTGTTAAGTCTAACTTATAATTGTTCATCATCGAATCAAACTTAAAATAATCCACAAAGTCGACTGGTATTTTTTTGACAAAAAAAAAAGAAAGATAACATCCAATTATTTATTTTTTTTAAACAATTTTCTTAAAATGTAATGAAATAACATAACGAAAATGTCAAATGGATGACAAATGTGGAAATTTCTATCACCCCTTGTGTATACTTATAAAAGACTGACCTTTTCTTAACCGTCAGCCTAATTGTTCCATTTTATGCCTAAGGTTTAAGGCCCATTTCCAATGACAGTTGCAGTCATACTAGCACCTGTTTCTGGCTGTACTGTCATGCTATTAGGTTTCACATGGTAGTTGACAGTAATAGTCACAGCAGTGATAACTAGCTCTCACATTTCTATGTCTTGATAGTTAACTGTCCTTATAAACATTAGTTTTGTATCATCCATTCACAAAGTTGAACTTTTTGTGAGATTAGGTTTACCATCAGCATATGAACAAGCAATGTCTTGCTGTTTCACTGTTATGATAATATTTCCACAATAGGAAACTTTCATCATGGAACTGGGCCTTTAGTTTGATATTAATGAATATTTTGTTAAATGAAATATTGTTAAGTTTTTCAGAAATAAAGGGTGCTTATTTAATGTCTCAAGTGATTACATATTTACTGTTTCATAGTTTTATAATCATTATTGTATGTTAACAAAATATTATTGAATCGAAAAAATTATCTACACTTGTAGATTATTTATAATCTATATTGATATTAGATCAGCTAATAAACATTTATTAGTTTTTTATGTGATATGATTTTTAACATTATGTTATATACCTAATTTACTTTCAAGTAAACTAAAGATATTTATTAGAATGCTCATTTCATTTATTAAGAAATGTTGCCGAGGAGCTTATATTGAAATAATAACATTGTTAGCTGTTACTCATTGTACTAATTATAGAATATTATTTATGATTTATTAGCACTTTGTATACTTATATACTTTACTAATATATGTACGTTAACAAGATTTGTTAATTATTTAGAAATAATTTAAATTTGTTATTGATATGGTTACAAAATAACATAATTTATAGTTTTCTTTGTAAGACCATGTATGAATCTAACATAAGAAATGGTCTAGAGACCAAATTTACAATGAATTACATTTAAATGAAAATAATAATAACAATAATAATATGGTAATAAATAATATTTTTAAAGTTTAGATGTCTTCATTAGTTTCTTTCTTTTTTTTTTACTCCTTAAAATATGGATTTATATAAACATCTTGTCAAGCTAGAAGATTAATATCTACCATCACCATTATTACTTGAATATTATGCAGTAAAAAATTGAAAACAAGTTTTGATGAACATAAAGTATGCTTATATTTACTAAAACTTTATTCTAAGACTGGAGAATAACTAAAGTGTACAAATGTACATCATTGCTTCTAGTATTTGAAAGTTACTATGAGTTACTTAGTTAAGGACTATTTCTTGAATCGCTCATAAGAAACAATTAATTGGGTCCTTATAATTTTTAGAATTGCAAAACATAGCAATTCAATTTCTACAAAAAAATTTCGAACTTGGTGACAAAAGAGATTGATGTATATTATTTTTTTTTTCTGATCCCTTTAAAAAAAAAACATTGAATTAATAGGTTGCATTAGGTATACATATGTTGTATTACCTTTTTTGTGTATATTAAGAACACCAATAAAACTTTTAAACACAGTTTATTAAACAACTATGCATAGCCTATTTACTTCAAAACAATAATGTATAAATTAAAACCTATATTGACATCCAAGATAGGAGTATTGTAACCTACATTACATGTCTGATATACGAATTACAAAAGAACAGAATGCAGGATCCATTTAAACAAATTATATTCAATTTAAAAAAAAAACAGAACAGAATAAGGTATGGTACGATTTAGTATCAAAAACTATCAACAGATAGCAGCACAAATCGAGAAAACGGGAAATAATAGTTTCAATTAGTGCCAAAAGAGGCCAGCACCATACAAGCCGAGATTCCTGAAATTTATTCCAGCTCGAAAAATTTTACTTTTATATTAGGATATTAGGAGTTAACAGGAGCTCAACAAGACGGGCCTGACCAGTGAGACTAAAGTGCTACTATCTTGTGGTGGTTAAATAAACTACATCAGTTTTACGGATCGCCGCGAGATAGCAGCACCACCAGTCCTCTATGACCATCCGATTTATTTAGCTCCCGCTAACTCCTACTCTCCTAATACAAAATAAAATTTTTTTTAAACGGAATAGACTGCTAGGAATCACCGTCTGGATGGTGCTGGCCTCTTGCGGAGCTAACAAAAACTACTTTTTACCTATTTCGTGATTTGTGCTGCTATCTATTTATTGTTTTGGAAGTCAAACCGTATTATACCTTATTCTTTTCTTTTTTTTATTATTTTATTTTATTGAATTTATTTTTATGGAACAAACGTTCTATTATTTTGCACTATGTAGGTCAGATATTACCTATTGTCCACAATAGCATTGTTAATGGTGGGTTAAGTCTTCTTGTCACACTTACTGGAACATTTTTCAACATTTCTGGTTTGTGCTGCTTTCTGTAGGGATTTAATTTATAAATATTTAATATTTAAACCAATAGTTCTAACAGTGGTATGTAGTTTTAATAGTTGTAAGTAATTAGTCCCGGTTGTAGTAAAGAAAAACAACTAAGAAATAGTTTAAACTATTTATTCAGTACCTAAGTTTTGAACCACATTGCAGATATTCCTCGAAACTAAAATAAAAATATTGAGAGCTATTAAAGCTAATGTAAGAGTACAAAAGTGACATGTAAATAAATAAAATAGATATAAAAATGGTGGAGGTATAAGGAGACATCAAAATATATTACTTGGATGTCTTTTAATACCTCAACCTTTATAACTGTTTTATTTACACTCTCACATTATCTTTGCCTTATAAGTGTTTCTTACAGACCATTTACTTCTTAATTCATATAAAGCCAATCTATGCATAATATTAATTTGATTTTCTTAAATACTATTTTAATTTCCCAATTATCACTTTTTCGATAAATTTCTTTATTTTCTGACTAATTACTAAATCAATTTTGGGGTTTATTCAAACCCAATCTTCTGAACTATATTTATGCTAATGTTTTGCTAGAATCTATTGTTAATTATTGTATAAAGATTATACATCTCTTGTCAATTTTAACATTCTATTCAAGGTTCTAAGGCCATTGATGTACAACTTAAAAGCTAGAAAAGAATATTAAAAAATACAACAGACGGATAATATTTGTAGAAAAATGACAATTGAAAAAGAAAAAAAATTAACAGGAATATAGTTCAGAAGATATCGTAGAATAAACTCTGAAATGTTAACATTGTAAGAAGGTTGGGAATAAAGAAAATAATGAAAGAAAAATGCTCAATTAATCTGAATTTAAAAGAAAACTTCCAACAAATTTGAAAAAAGAAGAAATACTCTTATACTTTTATTATATATTTATTTTCAATTTACTGCAGATATTTGTTATGTTTATTTATTTAATGCAAAAAATAACAAACAAAAAGAAATAGTGAAACTAAAACAAACTAATAAAAACATATTGCTGATTAGCTAGAATAGTGGCTCATCTGAATATATAAAAAAAGATGTAATTTTATTTTCGATTAGACGTATTCCAAGGATTGTATTGTAGACAATGGTTACTTCCTTTACTGACGTTATATAGCTATCATAGCCTATATTCTATAGACTGTCCAAAAGCTATTAGGATTGTTACAAAGGAATGCCAGTCTATGGTACAATCTATACATACACATAAAGGATATAAAATACTTAAAACACAAAATTAAAAAAAAACTTTGATTTTTATCAGATGTATCAATATTCGCACAAATATATAAAATCTAACTTAATGTAAAACAAAATTAAACACATACTTAAGTTAAATTATATTAAATTATAAAGTTACAATATAAAAGTACTTTTAGCATACTAATATTTAAACATACATGGAAGTAATAACTCAAGAAAAATTTATGCTTCAGTATTGAAAAAATTGTGAAATTATCAGGATAGAGGTTGTCACTCCACTTCACACCGATCGGAACAACCTTCAGTGTGAAGTCCTGTGTGGATTTTTTGAAGTGATGAGGTGGTAGTATTCCAACAGCCTTAAATATAATAATCCAGGGAAAAGTCCAATCACTCAAACAGTCTGTGGATTCAAATGCTTATTGCTCTCGATTATGACAGCTTATATTATTATTTGTCAATAAAGACAATTAAAAAAAATATTAATAAGGACATTAAACACCAGTATATTTGGTATGATTCAATGATAATACTAATAGAAACTAATGGAATAATGTTACATGTAACACAAAGGACACAATTATTATTTGCAAAACAACATAAAAGCATTATTTGGCCATGCATAATTTGAAAAAAAAATAATATACAATGTAATTCCAACCCACTGTTCAATAATGATTATTTCTATTAATGTATCTATGACTTATATGTAACTACCCATCGAACCACAGCCTTTGGTAGATTTTTCCTCATCCATTCTTCTTCTCTATGGAATTCTATTCCCTCCTTCATTTGTAGTTCTAATACTCTTCCAACCTTCAAAACCAATCTTCCACCACCTTCTGTCCACCCAATTCTGGAAGAATAACAATTGAAAGTTTCAAATAAGTTTTATATATTTTCTGTATTTAATTTTCTTTATACTTGTAAATAAGTATATTAGCCGAAATTGTAACTTTTCATTTATTATTTTAGTTTTAGTTTTATTTATTATCAAAAGTGTTAGTAATCTTATGTTTTATGATATGGCATATGGTTTTATTTTATTTGTTCTATTCTTATTTTATATATTCTGTTAATTATTGTAGTTCATTTTTATCTTTTTAAATTCATTATTTTATTATATTTTATGACATTTCATAATTTCATTTTTATTTTGTATTTTACTCTAAGGCCCTAAAGCCAAATTTTGATGCATGTATATTATTCTAAATGGATCAATCCCAGAATAAATAAAGAATATTATTATCAATGTAGTCAATCTGTTTAACAGATAAAAGTATTTTCTACCAATAAAGTCAGATCTGCAGCCAACTGTTTCTATATTTTTTCTGCTATACAAGATTTGTTTTCACTTCCTGTTGGATTTCAATGTTGTTTTTTCACCTAAGCATCCAGAGGATCACTTGTTGGACTCTTTTTTTCTATCCCTCTAAAACAGAAATAAAAGTATCATTGGTCTTGAGAGCTTATTTATTTTTTTGTTGTTTATTTCCATTATTTACTTTTTGTATCCCCTGCCTGGACTTAAGGGAGATTATCATATTGCTACCCAGAGTGGGATGGGATCAAGTTTTCATTGGTGAGAACCCTACAAAATAAATGTCAACCATCATAGAAACCAGCACCACTGCAGATATGAGGTTGCTAAGGTGACATCTCAACTCACTCAGCTACAACATGTTCTGAGCTTGAGGACTGGGCTATTCAATGCCAGAAATACAACATACGCTTCTTGCTCTTGATGATGGGTTGTTCTCCATTTGATTTGCTGCAGCTGTAAGGACCAAGTTTATAGCATCCTTGAATCCTAGGCCCATGTGTGCTTTAATATTTATGTATAAGATGATAAGATATGTTCTATTTCATACCAATTAATTAGTCATAGGAGATTGCCTTTTTGTCAAATTATTTGTGTATTTTGATTATGAAATAAATTGGGGAAAAATGGGGTAAGGGGTAAGCCTTGTATCTCATAGAAAATGTGTCAAGCTATGTCGTAATTCAGATTTACTTTTCAGCGCTATTTAACAAAGGATTGTTATTGAGCAAAGAGGGAGAAGGAGGGAGTCAGAAAAGGGAAGAGAAGGAGGGAGAGATAGCCTAGGAAGTTATTGTGAATAATCCGCCGCTGGGAGGAAATTAAACGGGCCGAGAGAGGGAACCTAATGAGGAGGTTATTAGAGCCAACTCAACCCCTTCAATAATTAACCAACGGCGCCATCTATAATTCAAAACTCCAGCTCTGCATTAAGGCAATTATCACGCCAATTTTCCTCCCTACTTCAACTATCATATATCTTCCTTTTCCGTGAGCTACTTCTCCATCTTCTATATCTCAGCGGTAATGCACTATCTCAAAAATATAGTAGAGGATGGAACGGTTACCACTCTCTTGCAACTTCTGTTTGTTGTAACTCGAATCACCAGTTGTTGGGATGGTATTCCTAAAATTGAAGGCATAATGTTCAAGATATACTCTCCATCAATCTATAAAAGTTATCATGACATTTATTATTGTCATATTCAAAAAGAAATCCTCGAGCCTCTTAAGCAGCAGTAAATTTCAGTCATCATCAGAAGTAAAACGCTTGAGATTAACCAAACGCAAAGCAAAGATGGAACATCTACTCGAATAGCGTAAATAATACTAACTAAGAAGATTTATTATATCAATCTAAAACAGTTATACATGTTCGAACTATACTTGTAAAATTATAACTCTGTTTTGGATCTTCTTTCGTAGGAAGTTGTTTGTATTTATTTGTTAATATTGTTAGTATTTTTTATACTACTTTTCAGGTTTACCCTATATTAATGGACTAATTACCTCAATTTGTCTATTAAATCTATTCCTTATCGAAATATTCTCATCTATACACATAATTTAAAATTTACGGGTACAAAAAATATACAGTAGTGATTATTCTAAATGGAAGTTTTTTTCACCTCATCATATTAACAAAAAAAAACACTGCTATGACAGTCATCCACTTGTGACAGATATCTCAGCATTGCTTTGCTTGTGTGGAACTTCTGACAAAAAAGTTTTGATTTTATTTCGAATTAGACGTATGCAAGAAAATATCCCTTAAATGGTGATTCTCTAACATTAACTCAATTCACATACGAATTAGCTAACTCCTAACTCAATTTGGAGGGGTCGTATAGGTTTGTTTGTTTTTGTATAGTAGCGCCAAACTTCATTGGTCATCAACGCCATTTATATCTTATTTAATTTTGCTTATGTTTGTTAAATTTTATTTATTTTTTAATTTCATTATTTATTTTTTTTTTCCCCCCGTTCAATGCTATATTTTTGTCAGTAAATCTTTTGATTTTAAAAACTGAAACACTAATTCTATTGTTTTATCATCGTCTCCGAGAGTTTTTGAAATATCTGGGTTTAATCCTCAGTTATTGAGGTGTGGTATGAAATATGGGCATTGTTGGAAAATATGGTTAATTGTCAAATTGTTGCAATACTTGCAATGCAGGGGTTGTATAAGTGTACAAACATTAAAAAGGTACATGGCTAAATTTTTACCGAAATTAATTCCTGTATTTATGGTATTTTTGTGTGGAAAACATTCATATTGAATTTCTGCTCATTTGATTCAAAGGGGAACGCTGAAGGTGGCCCAATGAAGCGAGGATGTATATTTAACAGGCATCTCTAAAATTGTGTTCTGATCGACTGGAACGGATATAAAGTTCCTTCTCACCCCCTTTAAATGGACTTTGGTATAATGCAAAAGTCTATTCTTTTTGAGAAAATATGACCAAAATAGTTAATCCTGCAAGATGTTAAAGATGCATTTACACCGAGATGTTACCGGCAACAATGTTACTATCATTTTTATTATTAATATTTTGATACCTACTCTTTACCTCGGCCAATAATGAATTGTTATTAACATGATTGTTACTAACAGGATGTTAATACGATTCTGATGTCTGGAGTTTACACAGGTCAATATCGAAATGTGATGCACTATCTTTTTCAATAAGTCGATGTAACCAAAATAAAACATTATTTTGAGTTAGAAATATCAATCTTAACATTTCGCTATATTCGCTGGTTAAAATTGTAGGCATCTAAATATTAACATAACGTGTTATAAACCCATCATTAGTGACAATGCAGATAGAAACAATCCATAAATTTTGAGATATTTTTTTATATAACCCCTAAAACACAAAATAACTTTTGAAACAGTAGTGTAAGTTTCACGTTTTTACAACTTTATTTTCTCGTACTCCGATTTTATTTAAAAATAAGGTTTACACACATTTTTTTCTAAACATCTCTTTAATATATTAATAGAAATGTTTCAATGTTAACTCCACTTTACATACATGTAGTATGCGTTTTCGCATGGAGTACGTACAATTTTAAATAAATTAGTCTTGCATCGGGTTACAATTTAAGTAAAGTAAAATTTATACTTTTTTTATGAATATCATGTAAATAAAAAAACAAAACATAAATATTCAAAATACATACGAATCACTAAACTATTTTACATGTATATTAATGAAATTAATATTTTTATAATAAAAAATAATGGATTTTTATATCGCTTGTTGATTATCATAAAAAATTGTGGTTTTAAAGGATATGAACTGACTATTACAGGTCACACTACAATTTAGTTGAAAATTTATTAATATCCCAAAAGAAAGATGAATTGTGATTTTTGATTGTGATTAATTCACACTTATTAAAAAGCTTTTCTATTCAACATGAGTGAGGTTACCATGACAACAGTATCTACACGCTCAAGTTGGAGCAATTTTCTCTGCTTTAGCTTATTATCTTAATTAAATTGGATTAATTACTGAAAAAATATTTATGTTTTTTTTACCCAGCAGAATAAATGAAATCATTAAATAAAAATGCCTGCAATATAAACCTTTTAAAGCTACATTACTTTATACTGTGTTTTGCCCCTTCAATTGTTACAAATACTATACTGTACTACAATTGGACCATTTTACTTTTCCCAAATTATAATAAAACAACATCAGGCTCCTTGGTCTAAAGATTTTGTAGTAAAACTATGAATAATAATTAATATTAATGCAGTGAACAATTTTAAAAGAGCTTCCATAATTAAAACATTAATTTTTATTAATGCCTCAGAAGATAATTTAAAAAGGTTTATATTGAGGTATTTGATGATTATAATTTATATATGATCGACGGGGCTTAGACATTTTTGAAATATAAAAAATGTTTTTTGTTCAATATTTCTTTAAAACATTATTGGTTTATTTACTTATTTATGTTGAATTTCTTCTTTTTTTAATTCATTTTGTCTACTTCAGTTTTACTCAAGTTTATTATTTTTATTTTTATTACATCAACATTTCCAACCCCAAAATAATAATTTACCAGAACATTCTATCTGGCGAGAGGAAAGCTTTTCGCTGGAGCTTTCAGTTCAGGTAAAATTTTTAAGGTTACTTTGCGACAGTTCACTGTCAAGGCGTATACATATGACAGTTAAACGTGGCAGTTAATGCAACTTTTAGTCCACTTGCATTACTTGTACTATTAACGATAACGCCAGATCCGGTCCGGCAGTAAAATGATAATTAATGCTGTCATGATTGTAGCTATCAAGTAGTCATACCATGACAGTGGCTAACGCTTTTGCCACAATACCTTAAAGTGTACGACAATTCACTGTCAAGGTGTATACATGTGATTACTAAAGTAGCAGTTACTTCACTGACTTTACATGTACTATTAACGATTATGCCTAGCCCAATGCGATATTACTGTAACTATTAAATAGTTATGCCGTTTTTCAAGGCGCTGAGCGGGTATTTTTCGTTGGAAGAATCGGTAAGATTGCTTATTAGTTAAGTACCCGTAACAGAGCAATTGACATCTCCAATTATATATCACAGCCTATTATAAATAAATAATTATTAAAATATCATATATTTTTAAAATAAATACAAATACAAAATTTCTAATAAAAATGTAATTCTTACAATACTGATTTTTTTTTTTCATATTCACCATAACCACCTCAATCTAGTGAGGATCACGTAGCTGATAAGGATTAACACAAACTTAATCCATATACAAATTTTCAACACTGTAACTCAATTTGAATGAGCTATGAAATTGAGAAAAATCTAAAACACCGCTAATAACATCAATTACTTAAACATGTTTCATAATGTGATCATCAACTATTTCGGTAGTAATAAAGAATTTATAAAAAAAAAAATTGAAAAAGTTATTTAATTTCTTTAAACAAAGAAAATTTATGATCAAGGAGTGATGAAACGAAATAAGTGTATTATGGTTTGTTCAAATTAACGTTGCTAGACAACCAGAACAGTTCCCCTATTTGGAGAATTAGAATTTCAGGCTAGTTTGTAGTTATTCCATTTGACTTGTCAGGCTATGCTATATCGATTAAATACTGTAATTGATAAAGTTAATTTAGATCGATTGCTTGTATTTAAATCGATAAACTATGATTTACCAATGATTTGAAATAGGCACCAGGCAATGGGTTATGAAATAGGCAAACAATTCATTGAAGTTGATTGGTTAATCTCTGTGTATAAAGCATGATATACATTTGAATAATTATTTAATAAAATAAAACTATGAGCTAAATTGATAAAATTTGTCCACCTGAATAACTAAATTTATGGTTAATTTGATAACAATGTAGTTAGACACTACAGAACCAAGTTTAAATAAGAATATACACAGTAAACATGCACATAATTTTGTGCTAGTATTAACAGTATTTCAGTAGCTAGTATTAATCAGGGTGATTTTCAGGAAATTTAATCATTATAATTTATATGAGCTTCACGCAGCTTAGGTATCGTTGAAAATAAAAAAGGAGAAGGATTGATAAAACTTATGAAAACTTTTTCCAATGTTCTAGGACTGCTTGTAAAAATCCCGGAATGTACACTGTAAAAAAGTAAGCAACAGGGATCCAAAATCTTGGCCAATCCCACAAGAGGCCTCTTCTCAATTTATTTATACTAAATTAAAGCAATTATGAAGACTAAGAATTAAAACAAACCACCTTGATAACCATTGGGTAGTCTAAACCTTCAAATGACCTCATTTTCTCTGTGGATCATATACCCAATGGATTTTTTGTTGTTCTCGGTATCCTTGGTATTCATGATCTGTACTTTAACATATTTAAGTGTGTTAAATGGAGAAATATTTCCTTCTTTTAGCATGTTAAACCGATATAACATTTAACATGGTTGAGAGTCTGTTAATAGATCTGCTAAATGGAGAATGTCACACAATAGATCAGTAGAGCTCCACATCATTTTATCTGTTGTTTTGATAGGTTAGTTGCTCTTAGTTCGTGTTTTTGTTTCGGACGTTTTTATACTCTCATAAAGTAATGGGGGAAAAACTAGGAGAATAAAAAACGAACAAGTGAAGGTGGGTGAAAGATTACGAGGAGACGAAGCAGTTGGAGATTTTATTATTTAGTAAATATTACATGGTTACATACAAAACAGGTTTCCCACAAAATCATTAATATATCAATTTTGTTTATTTTATTTTATTTCCTTCTAGGAGGATTTCATTTGTTATACACACATTGAATATTTTTGTTTACATTGTTTTTATATTTAAAAAGGAAATAACGGCTTGCTAGGAAATAAAGTACTAAATCTGTGCAAAATCTACATTCTGTAGTCTAGCAGGAAGCAGATTAAAAAAACCAAATTAATGTTTTTTTTAACGAATAACAAAACTCCTCTAAAGTTACATTAAAATGGTTTTAAGAAATATAAATTCTATTCGTTTTTGAAGAGAAATTCGTCTTGTTCACTATATTGCCATTTAGAATTGCCTAGCTTCAATATTTTGTAGTTACCACTTCCTATTCAACAAAAAAATGTGACTTTCATAGACAAAATAGCATAAAAATAGAGTTTCCTAGTTTTCTATGTGGGATCGGACCACTGTCCATATCAATTTTTCTGTTGTTTTCTAGGCCTATTGTTTCCTCTTCAAAAAATAATCTACGTATCCTAAAATGGCTAATCACTCAAAAAAAGTTTTGGCTAATCAGGTACTAAATCTTGACTAATCCAACAAAAAGCCTCAACTTTATTTATGCTAAAATAAAGCAATTAGGAAGTATAAGAAATTAAAATAAAATACGTTGATGACCGTTGGGTCTTACGCCCTAAAGTCAAAACAAACTAAATTAAAGCATTTTAAATATAGAAGCTTTAGCAGAAGTTGATGGCCATTAGCCTAAGAGTGGTGTGTGAAAACATTTACAGGAAAAATGGAATTTCCTAATAAAAATTGCTCTATTGGAAAATCAGCTAGGAGCTCCTCTGCATTTAACATGTAACACGACTTTAAATGATTTAACAATTATTGCTGAGATATTTTTAAAGTTATAAAAATTATTGCTCAAATACTAGTAACAATACACAAATATTTGCTACTAATTATAATATATTAATAACAATCTAAGCAGTATTTGTTATTCTGTTACCAGTATCAAAGCAATAATGTTTATTTAGTTGCCAGCAATATTTGTTATATTATTAGCAGAAATGTAAGCAATAATGTTTATATCTTTACCAGCATTTAAGCAATAATTGTTTTATTGTTAGGAGTATTTAAGCAATAATTTTTATATTGGTACTAACAATATTTGTTAAATCATTAGCAGCAATACAAGCAATAAATTATCTATCGTTAATTGCAAAATAAGCAATAGTTTTTATATCGTTAACAACAATAATTTGTATATTGTTACTAGTAGTATTCAAACAATCTAATTATTAATTATTGTATGGTATATATTAATGGAAGATTATTGATTGACCGTGTGTAAAGATGAATGGAATATGGTCCGGGTGCGGTCAAAAAAACTCAAATAGTAGAAATATACTATTTGAGTTTTTTTGACCGCACCCGGACCATATTCCTTTCACGTATATATTAATTATTGCTTAGATATTGGTAAGGGTATAAAAACTCTTGCTTAAATACTCATAACGATGTAATTGCTTAGATATGAAATAATGTAATGATATAAAAATTATTGCTTAAATACAGGTATACAGGTGTTTGAGACGGAAGATATCAACATTCAGGTTTCAACTCATAAGTGCAGGGGAATACATAAAAGAGGTGGTAAAGACATAAAAGCAACAAAGAAGTCCATTGGGACTATAGTCCAATTCCAAAAAAAAAAAGAGATTTTTTTGGTCGTATTTATAACAAGTCTTTTTTACTGAATAGAAAGCGATCACCCAAAACTATTCAAATGAGTTAAATAACACCCACGAGTTAAATAACACCCACTTCTACATTTAGCTAGCTTTAGTTTAGTATAAATGAAGTAGATGAGGAGATTGTAGCCCTCAAAAACAACAAAAAGTTCACATGGAGTGTGTAAAATTCCATATAGAAAAGTATGAAATTTTATGAGGTGTAGATAGTTGACCGTAGATTA
>NW_027114407.1:2041953-2043088 GCF_000696795.3 Halyomorpha halys | reverse complement strand
TTCTATCGGGCTTAAAAAAACACCCTATATTTTACTAGGGTAAAATGAGATATCTGTAACGGAGCTCTGCTGTTCACATTTGTGTAATATGATATCAAGAATTAGTAACATCAGTGGAATTGTCGTAACAACCCGAGGTTATTAAATTCAATGTAGAAATTTCAATATGATTTTTTTAACTTGTAGTGAGTTTATGATTATGATGACTGAATCAACGTAAAATGAGTTTAAAGAGTGTCAACTATTCATTAACTATTGCAATGAAATTGATTGGTATGTCGTGTCTTTTCATTCCAGTTATCAAATCTACATACTATCCTGAAGAAACATACAGACATCACCAGTGATATACGCCACGTGGTAGAGCTAATAAGAACTCAAATGAGTTGAGGCAGAAGAAGAAATTGTTAATTGCAATTTAAAAGTTTTCATCTGACTTATTTTATAAATCGATGTAAAATTAATTTTAGAAATGTGAATATATAGTGTGCAGTATAAATGCAGGGAAATATTTAAATACATTAGGGATATTCATGATGTTGTGTTAAATCTAAAAAGTTTTAACATTGTAAATGTTATAAATATAGGATTGTGAGCAATAATTTTAAGCAATAATGTTTACGTTTGCATTACCAACAATATAAGCAATAATTTTTATATAATTTCCAATATCTCAGCTATTATTGTTATAATAGGACTAGGAAACTCTATTTTTGTGCTATTTTGTATATGGAAGTCAGGTTTTTTGTTGAATAGGAAGTGGTAACTATAAAATTATTGAAGCTAGGCAATTCTAAATTGCAGTATAGTGAAAAGGACGAATTTTTCTTCAAAAAACGAATATAATTTATCTTTCTTAAAAACATTTTAATAAAACTTTAGAATAGTTTAGTTATTCAAAAACATTAATTTAGATTTTTTTAATATCTACTTCCTGCTAGACTACAGATTGCAGATTTTACTAAGATTTAGAAAAACTTTATTTCCTAACAAGCTTTTAGTTCATATTACATACATTGAGGTCTGTGAGAGAATAAGTTTAAATTCGCCTTCGGTTTTATAAAACAATATGTTGAGGCTAAATTCTCTCTCTTCAAAGTAAACACACTTTTTAAACATAAAAACAATGTAAAAT
>NW_027114407.1:2039250-2040408 GCF_000696795.3 Halyomorpha halys | reverse complement strand
CAAACGAAATTGTCCTAGAAAGAAACAAAATTGTTATATTAATAATGTAATCAATAATTGATATATTCATTAACAGTAATAATTTTTATATTGTTACTAGTGTGAGACGGTGACCGAAAAGGAGATATGGGACAAATTTGTGTCCTGCCAGGAGTATACCCAAAGCCTACTTGGCGTTCGAACTAAACTTCATTTTATTTTTTTTAATTTCATTTTCCTCTTTTGTATGTTAATGTAAATTTAGTAGATAAGGTTTAGCATTTAAGTTAAGGTTAAGTCAACCTATAAGTTCTGTATGTTTTATTAATTGATAAGAATTCTTTTTACTTCCTTTTCATTCTGTGTACGTCTATTTATTTTTTATTATTAAACTTAAGTTCATATAGTTCTGCTACGGTGTCACATGAGGCGATGCAAGTGCTGGCCGGAGTGATGCTCCTGGACCTCATCCTCAGGGAGAACTTCCTTAAATATGAAGTAAAGAGGCAGGGACTGGAAGCGCTACCGGGGGAACTCCGAGAGAGGATCGGCGAGACTCCAAACGTATGGACGAAAAAACTACAGGAGGACTCAATACAGGAGTGAAATGGACGGTGGGTAACAAGCAAGAAAGGCGCTACTTTGTGAAAATTCTTCCCCACCGTCCTTTCCAGATTGAAGGCTAAGTGAGTCCTCCCGGACTAAGTGGTCCCACAGATCCTAACAGGACACGGTGGTTTCGGGGAAAGCTGCATAGCAACGAACATCGACTCCCGGTGCCCCACGTGCGGAGTTCCTGAAACAGCACAACACAGAACATGTAATAGTAGATTGCTCCGCCTCCGAACCAGGCTGGAGAGAAAGACCCGGATTTTCGCCATCGTCGAGTCGGACTTCCCCATTTGATGGAAGAAGATTATCCCTTCTTCAGGGAGTTCATTTACGGGTGGAAGGAGGTGGTGCGCTCCACTCATTTCACAATGGGCAGGGCTTTACCGCCCAACATCGGCGAGCCACCGGAAGCTGACCCAGACTGACAAACTGCAGAAGGCAACATCAATAATTAATAATTTAGAAAAAAAAAAATTGTTGATTTTTGGGAGCAGTGGCATGCGCAAACCCCAGCGCACTACACCACTGCTGCCGCACTCCGTATTCCAGAAATGGCAAGGGAGGGGG
>NW_027114407.1:2037244-2038965 GCF_000696795.3 Halyomorpha halys | reverse complement strand
TATATATTTCTGCTGTTTTTTATGTACACAGAATGAAAAGGAAGTAAAAAAGAATTCTTATCAATTAATAAAACAAACAAATCTTATAGGTTGCCTTAATCTTAACTTAAATGCTTAACCTTATAATCTAAATTTGCATTAATATACAAAAGAAGATTATGAAATAAAAACAATGAAAGTAATAATTGATATAACGCTAATAGCAATAATTTGTGTATTGTTACCAGTATTAAAGCAATAATTTTTATATCATTACCAATATTTCAGGAATTATTGTTATATTGCTATCAGTATTTAAGCAAGAGTTTTTATACCCTTGCTAATATCTAAGCAATAATTAATATATCATCAACAACAATAGTTTTTATATTGTTACCAGTATTTAAGCACTAATGTTTATTTAGTTGCCAACAATATAAGAAATATTTCTTAAATTATTAGCAGAGACGTATGCAATAATGGTTACATCGATACCAGCATTTAAGCAATAATTTTTATATCGGTACCGACAATATTTGTTAAATCATTAGCAGCAATACAAGCAATAATTTTTATATCGGTACCGACAATATTTGTCAAATCATTAGCAGAAATACAAGCAATAATTTTTATATCGTTACTAATATCTCAGCAATTATTGCTTGAATACTAGTAACAATATACAAATTATTGGTGTTAACGATATAAAAATTATTGCTTATATTGCAATTAACGATAGATCATTTATTGCTTGTATTGCTGCTAATGATTTAACAAATATTGTTGGTTCCTATATAAAAATTATTGCTTAAATACTCCTAACAATATAATAATTATTGCTTAAATGCTGGTAACGATATAAAAAATGTTTCTTACATTTCTGCTAATAATTTAACAAATATTGCTTATATTGTTGGCAACAAAATAAACATTATTGCTTTAATATTGGCAACAGAATAACAAATACTGCTTACATTATTATTAATAAATTATAACTAGTAGCAGATATTTGTATATTGGTATTGGTATTTAAGCAATAATTTTTCTAACTTTACCAATATCTCAGCAATAATTGTTATATCGTTACCAACAATATTTGTTGAATCATTAGCAGTAATATAAACAATAAATGATCAATCGTTATTAGCAATACAAGCAATAATTTTTATATCGTTAACAGCAACTTAAGCGATAATTGTTACTTCGTTGCCAGTAATTTAACAAATAATTGTTATGGTAATAAGCAATTAAATAATGGCTATATCAATTTATAAAATTGAACAAAAAAAATATTCTAAATGGTGGGAATCTACCTATCTACATGGGTTAGTTTAGTTGGAGGATGATAAAAAAAATCGCAAATAAACCTTAATTTTATGAAAAACAAACTTGGCCTCATTCAGCCGCTGTATTTGTTAGAGCCATGAAAGGGATATGCTTTTTACAGGTACAAAGTATGCCTCTTGCTGCCCTAGATTTTATTGTAACCTCTTCAAATATTGCCTATCATTGAAGGGACATACTAAATATTTATTGTCATGCATAATTCTATATAAAATAGTTCAGAAATTTTTATGATATTCAATATTGCCTATTTGGTATTCAAGGTTGTTTTCTAGGCAGAACATGGGTGGAATTCTCTTCCACTTCAGTTGGTAGTATCAGTCAAAATTTCAAAATTTGTGTGTATCATGATATTAACAAGAAAGAATGCCACCTATAGAATTGTCACACGAACTTAA
>NW_027114407.1:2035203-2036932 GCF_000696795.3 Halyomorpha halys | reverse complement strand
AAATAATAGTGCCAATAAAGTTCCTTTCTTCAAAGAGATTATACATACTTTCCATGTTTTGAAGGAGTGACTATAACTTCTTTCAAATCTCCTGAACTACAACATAAACGGCATATTACATGCCTTGACCTGCACAATACAGGTTGTATGATCCTCGGCCATTCGTTATCAACTTCACCTCTTTCACCTGCATATCAAAAAAATTAATATCAAAAATGAGATAATGACTAATGATTGGTAAATAATTTTCTGTCCATGTCTGGACATGGAAAGTGTTCCATTTGTCAAGAAAATTCCACTAACGTATTAATTTAAGTAGTAATTTGCAATAATGTACAAATCAACCTAAAATGATTTTCAGAAATGTTTACCTATTAGTATTGGTATTGGTAACTGGGGGGGGGGGAGTGGGCCAAATGGTCCTTTTTTGTCAACCCATGGAGGCTACTTTGAAGTTTCCGGTTGAATTTATTACACGGGAACACCTAAATATAAATATCAACTGCCCTAGGTGGGAGTCGAATCCACAACGTTCTGAACCGAGCTCTTTGGGAACCACTCTCCACCGCAAACGGTCGTCGCGTCCACAATGCTTACCTATAGGGACTCGAGTTATTTAGGCAGTATTTCTTCTCCTCTATAGATATTTTGAAGATTTTGAGATAATAAGAAAAATTTTGGATTTTGAAGAAAGCCTTGTCAATAATTCTCTGAGAGCTATAGCACGTGTTCCGTTCAATAATAACTGTTAAGGGAGGAAGAGTTATTGGTGAGAACAACTACAGTCATGGCATCAATTACAGATGACAGTTCTCTGTAAATTTATTTTGATTTATTTTAGGCTTCCAGGCCACCTGACCTGATTTCTGAGGACTGTCCCGGACACCGACCTAATCCGCACAGTGAATTATTCACCCCCCCCCCCTTGTCAGTTCCATAGGCTGTGCAGGTCCCTTTCACCTTTAACCGATTTGTCTCCATAAAAATTTTAAAGGTTCTATAAAATGTCCATTACACTTCTTAGTGGACAATTACAATTAAATTGCATTGAGGTCAGTCCCTGCTTAGCTACCTCTTATTTAAGAATTATGATTCTTTATTTCCATTTCAATTTCTACGTGCTAAGCCCAGAGGCAAATCCAAATATAGTTTTTTATCAGGGGGCGAAGAAGGGGGTGGGAGGCAGGTGATGGTAGTTCCTATCATAGTGATAACAGAATTTAGGTTATTCATAGAACAGGCCTGAATTATATATATATATATATATTCAGAGGCAACATAAGACAATGGATTAATTAAATCAAAATAACATATTAATAATATTATATAAACGAAAGGTTTTGGTCAAACAACGAGAAAATAACACATTTTCTGAATACATTTTACCAATATCATGAAAACTATTACTCCTATGAAAAAACTAATAATAACCTTCTTTGTAGTACGTTAATTTAATTCCCATCAGACATCAGTACATATAATAGTTTCGTAGATATACCTGAAATAGACAAAACGTTTTAGTCGAACAACGAGAAAATTACACATTTTCTGGATATATTTTACCAATATCATCGAAACTATAACTCGAACAAAAAAACTAATAATAACTATCTTTGTAGTACGTTCAACCAGCTTTGATTTCATTCCCATCAGACATCAGTACATATAATAGTTCCGCCGATATAGCTATTATATACGAAAGGTATTGGTCGAACAACGAGAAAATAAC
>NW_027114407.1:2033962-2034626 GCF_000696795.3 Halyomorpha halys | reverse complement strand
GATTTCATTCCCATCAGACATCAGTACATATAATAGTTCTGCAGATATAGCTGCAATAGACAGAAGGTTAAGGTCGAACAACGAGACAATAATACATTTTCTGAAAATATTTAACCAATATCATGAAAACTATTACTCCTACGTAAAAACTAATAATAACTTTCTTTGTACTACATTCAACCAGCTTTGATTTCATTCCCATCAGACATCAGTACATATAATAGTTCCGCAGATATTGCTGTAATAGACAGAAGGTTATGGTCGAACAACGAGAAAATAACACATTTTCGGAATATATTTTACCAATATCATGAAAACTATTACTCCCATGAAAAAACTAATAATAACCTTCTTAGTAGTACATATATCCAGCCTTGATTTCATTCCCATCAGACATCAGTACATATAATAGTTCTGCAGATATAGCTATTATAAACGAAAGGTTTTAGTCGAACAACGAGAAAATAACACATTTTCTGAATATATTTTACCAATATCATCGAAACTATAAATCGAACGAAAAAACTAATAATAACTTTCTTTGTAGGACATTCAACCAGCTATGATTCCATTCCCATCAGACATCAGTACATATAATAGTTCCGAAGATATACCTGAAATAGACCAACGTTTTTTGTCCAACAAGAAGAAAATAACACATTTT
>NW_027114407.1:2033005-2033393 GCF_000696795.3 Halyomorpha halys | reverse complement strand
GGAGATATCTACATTTTGTGAATATATTTTTATCATTGAAACTATTACTCCTTACAAAAATTTATGGGCAACTAACATTAATAAATAATATCTATAGTATGTTATCTGAGACACAACACAGAAGTTTATAGAACTATTTATTAAAATTTTATGAATGAAACATTTGGTGCCAATTTAAGCACTTTAGTTTAAGATGTGTACTGTCTAATAGGTCCATGTCAGGAGGTCCCACTTATCTATATTTCTATATTCTATATCTATATTCGTAGCTATTATAAACGAAAGGTTTTGGTCGAACAACGAGAAAATAACACATTTTGAGAATATATTTTACCAATATCATGAAAAGTATTACTCCTACGAAAAAACTAATAATAACTTTCTTTGT
>NW_027114407.1:2032762-2032955 GCF_000696795.3 Halyomorpha halys | reverse complement strand
GTATATATTTTACCAGTATCATGAGAACTATTACTCCTACGAAAAAACTAATAATAACTGCCTTTGAAGTACATTCAAGCAGCTTTTATTTCATTCCCATCAGACATCAGTACATATAATAGTTCCGAATATATACCTGAAATAGACCAACGTTTTTGGTCGAACAAGAAGAAAATAACACATTTTGAGAATA
>NW_027114407.1:2032310-2032712 GCF_000696795.3 Halyomorpha halys | reverse complement strand
CTTTGATTTCCATCCCATCAGACATTAGTATATATTATAGTTCCGCAGATATAGCTATTATAAACGAAAGGTTTTGGTCGAACAACGAGAAAATAACACATTTAGTAAAAATATTTAACCAATATCATCGAAACTATAACTAGAACGCAAAAACTAATAACAACTTTCTTTGTAGTACGTTCAACCAGCTTTGATTTCATTCCCATCAGACATCAGTACATATAATAGTTCTGCAGATATAGCTGTAATAGACAGAAGGTTTTGGTCGAACAACGAGAAAATAACACATTTTCAGAATATATTTTATCAATATCATGAAAAGTATTACTCCTACGAAAAAACTAATAATAACTTTCTTTGTTGTACGTTCAACTATCTTTGATTTCCATCCCATCAGACATT
>NW_027114407.1:2029082-2030110 GCF_000696795.3 Halyomorpha halys | reverse complement strand
GGTCGAACAAGAAGAAAATAACACATTTTGAGAATATATTTTACCAATATTATGAAAACTATTACTCCTACGAAAAAACTAATAATAACTTTCTTTGTAGTACATTCAAGCAGCTTTGATTTCATTCCCATCAGACATCAGTACATATAATAGTTCCGCAGGTATAGCTATTATAATGGAAAAGGTTTGGTCTAAGGAGATATCTACATTTTGTGAATATATTTTTATCATGGAAACTATTACTCCTTACAAAAATTTGGTGGAACAACGAGAAAATAACACATTATCTGTATATATTTTGCCAGTATCATGAAAACTATTACTCCTACGAAAAAAACTAATAAAAACCTTCTTTGTAGTACGTTCAACCAGCTTTGATTTTATTCCCATCAGACATCAGTACATATAATAGTTCCGAAGATATACCTGAAATAGACCAAAGTTTTTGGTCGAACAAGAAGAAAATAACACATTTTGAGAATATATTTTATCAATATCATGAAAAGTATTTCTCCTACGAAAAAACTAATAATAACTTTCTTTGTAGTACATTTAACCAGCTTTGATTTTATTCCCAGCAGACATCTGTACATATAATGGTTCCGTAGATACAGCTATTATAATGGAAAAGGTTTGGTCTAAGGAGATATCTACATTTTGTGAATATATTTTTATCATGGAAACTATTACTCCTTACAAAAATTTATGGGCAACTAATATTAATAAATAATATCTATAGTATGTTATCTGAGACACAACTAAGAAGTTTCTAGAACTATTTATTGAAATTTTATGAATGAAACATTTGGTGCCAATTTAAGCACTTTAGTTTAAGATATGTACTGTCTAATAGGTTCATGTCAGGAGGTCCCACTTATCTATATTTATTACTCTACCTGCGAAACTACCTTCAACAGGTAAAGAAATATTTACCTCTTTTTACTGTCCTCTGGGGAGGTTATACCCTGAATGGTGGAAAGGTAAATGAGGACACTCTGGATTAGTCTTGCGCAGGTGTTTCGGTTAGT
>NW_027114407.1:2026334-2027917 GCF_000696795.3 Halyomorpha halys | reverse complement strand
AGGATAGGTTGGTAGATAATTACCTATATTTCAAGGTTTAATAATAAATTTAACTGTTTGTTTAATTAATTCGATTTGCCCAAAAACCTATTATACACATATTAACACCTCACGGAATTAAAACGGACCCCCGCAAACTTTAAGCTGTAGAAAAATTTCCTCTCCCCAGATCCGAAAAAGAAATTAAGCAATTTCTCTCCCTTACTGGCTACTACCGAAAATTTATTCAGAACTATGCTGGTATTGCTCAACCAACTTCGTGCTTACGCAAATCGGATCCTGAATGTTACAGTGAAGCATTTCATAATATATAATCTCAACTTCTTAATTCTCCTATTTTAATTTACTCTGACTTTTCTAAACCCGTGATCTTAACAACTAACGCCAGTAATATCGCAGTTGGCGCAGTACTTTCCTAAATCTCTGAAGGTAGAGATCACCATATAGCCTTTGCTTCTAAAACTTTATCCAGTACTGAATCTCGACATTCCACAATAAAAAAAGAATTATTTGCAATAGTTTACGCCTGTAAACATTTTAAACCTTATTTATATGGCCAGCATTTTACTATACAGACTGACCACAAACCTCTCGTTTGGATATTTCCATAAAAAATAATAATACCCGCATAATGAAATGGATCTTTATATTAAATGAATTTAGTTTTGACATTAAATACGTAAAAGGGTGGACAAATCAATTCGCGGAAGCACTAAGCAGAGTTAAAATTGAAAATAATACCAAGATTTATAAACTTGATGGCGTTGAAGATATGGATGTTGATATTGAAAATCTGATCAACAATGATGAGCCATTACTGTCCCCCAACACGTCGGAATATCAAGAACTAATTAACGATTTAGAAAACGCATTACCTGAAGCCCGAGAACACGAAGTTCTCAATGATGCGGAAAGCCTTGCCACTCAACACTCCCAGGACAGTAGTCATAATCAAATCTTTATAGGAACCGACCGATCTGTAAATGTGGAAAAATACCAATTTTTTATAACCCGTGGTAATGAAGAATTACAAATTGAAAAACCTTTCGGTAAATTTCGGTATAAGATAGAAACGGCATACCCATGGAAAAACGATTTAGAACAAAAATTGCTAGAAATCATTAAGCCAAATGGACCATATGGTATTTACTGCGAACCCAACGTGGAAACAGTTAGAGATGATTATGAGGAAGTATTTCACTAAATTTCAGACTTCATTGAAGCTAAATGTCCAACAGTTAGAACTAAAAGATATAAAACTAAATTAATAGACATACTTGATAAAGCTGAACAACTTGAATTTATTGAAAATTACCACACCGGTAAGTCATATCATCGCGGTATTATGGAAACTTATGAAAAACGAAAAAGATACTTTTCTATTTATAATCTTAATATTTTCTTGAGACTGGTAATTCTTTAATAAATAACTCAAATACTATCCAATTATAGTCTCAAAACTTTATTTCTTTTATACGTCCAACGTTTCGGCCAATCCGGCCATCTTCAGGGACATCTACTACAAAAAGTTTCTATTATATGTATGATCCTACAAACAATTTAAATACTTAATTTATAATTTA
>NW_027114407.1:2023991-2025349 GCF_000696795.3 Halyomorpha halys | reverse complement strand
GTTGGACGTATAAAAGAAATAAAGTTTTGAGACTATAATTGGATAGTGTTTGAGTTATTTATTAATGAAAAAGATACTATTACTTTCCTTGCATGAAATACGAAATAGCTGCCTCCGTTAATAAATGTCCTACTTGTGCAAAAACTAAATATGAGAGAAAACCAATAAAAACAAAATTCTAGATCACCCCTACTCCGGAAAGACCTTTTGAATATTTAATGATAGACACTTTGCATTATGAGCGAAAATTTATCATTACAATTATAGATACATTCCCTAAACGATTATATGCTCGATTTATTCGGACAAACAATGCCACTAACATCCATCAAGTATTAACACAATATTTTTCTTTATATCCCCCTCCGGTACAAATCACGATGGACCAGGGTAGAGAATATAAAAATGCCTTAATTCAAAATTTACTAGAACGTTTAGGAATCATTTACAGTTTCAAATAACTCTAATTCTTTAGGTATAATAAATCGTGCACATTCTACATTAATATAACTATTACGAGTCATAAAAGAGGAAAATCCTTCTATTAGTTTAGAAACCAATGTAAATATTGTGGTTCGAACATTTAATGAAACATTAAATAGAAACCTTAGGAAAACCTTGTACAATTAAATGTAATACATAAATTAGCTCATAGACAAATTTCGGATGAAAAAGAAAAACGTATCGAACGCTTAAATCAAAATCGTGAAAACCTACCCGAAATACGCGACGAGGCATACATAAAACGACGTGTTAGGACAAAAGATGAGAACCTCTACAAGCCAGTCTATACCTTTGCAGATAAAAAAAAAAATAGTGCATGCACATACTAACAACGTAAGGAGACTTAGAAAAAATCGTGAGAAGACATGTGTTTTGCTTACAGATGACATTGGACCAGTTGTTGATCTGGACACTGCTCACAGTGACTCCGACGGTAGCTTGTCAAATAACTGACGTGACACATTCTGGAGGTTTAATGACTTTTAAGCTCGCTGACTCTTTTGTCTTAGAAGATTACGACACAGTAATTCATTACTTACATTTCTTTGATTTAATTGACAATATTTAGTTATAGACAATAATAATATAAAATATAAACTAAATTATTGTACTTTACTTATTCTTGTATCATATATACCTCAAGTATTCTCAAATTACGAAAGTCTTTAGCATCAACAAACCAACAGCAGAAGCTCCACAGTCACAGACCTTCGACCCTTGGGCACATTCTCATCCAGGAAGCTTCGGTTGGGAGGAGTTATCCCCAGATCACCACCAAATTTAATGTAGAGGTAGGAGCGGAGGGTTAGGTATAAGGTTTGGGGTAATATGGATTTGAGCTTGAAAAGCAATCC
>NW_027114407.1:2021007-2022911 GCF_000696795.3 Halyomorpha halys | reverse complement strand
TACAAGAGTTTGTATTTAGTAACACATTTGTACAATAATAATTTGTTTTGATATAAGTACAATTTCCAGTAAAAGCTTGGTTGTGAGAAAATAAAATTAAGTGATTGGGTACAACTGTTGTTCCAAAATTGTTTTGGTGTACTGATGGAACTGATAAAAAGTAAAATGTTGAAAGTTTTCTACTTTCTTTTGTAATTGATAAAATACAGTGAATTGTACCATTTCTTATAGCACAGTGGATTTTGCTAGTTAACCATAAAGTTTCTAAATCTTTACTTATAATTTTTTGTTGTAGGTCTGTATGTTTAATAATGTCAGCGTGTGGTATGCCAAGTCTACACATTTCCAGAGAATTTTCTATATCAAGAATTCGAATTATTATATAATTTATAATTGAATAGAGTTCTTCTAAGTGTATTTTGTATTTCTTTTTGTCAGTTTGTATAATGACTTCGTTCAATTTTTTATTATTATTATTTATAATTTGTATATCTTCATTACATTTAGAAATCATTTTCTTGTTGATTGTAAGTTCTTTAATTAAGTTGTTTTGTATAGTATTTTCGTTATGTTCAAGATTTTCAACATCTTATCATGTAATATAATGTTATCATACCTTTCCTTATCGAAAGCATCCATATTACCAGTTAACCATTTGATAGCAGTACCGAGACCATTAATAAGACCTCGTTTATTTCTGTTAAGTGACGTTAAAGATTAGATTTTATCTTCTAAGAAAAGAATTTGTTTAAGTGTCAAGTTATAAATGGATTCTTTAGCTGGGAAATGTATTAAACCCTGTTTAATAGTTTGTATATTGTAAATTAAATCAAAGAAATGTAAGTAATGAATTACTGTGTCGTAATCTTTCAAGACAAAAGAGTCAGCGAGCTTAAAAGTCATTAAACCTCCAGAATGTGTCACGTCAGTTATTTGACAAGCTACCGTCGGAGTCACTTGAGCAGTGTCCAGATCAACAACTGGTCCAATGTCATCTGTAAGCAAAACACATGTCTTCTATGTTTTCTATGTCTATGTGTTTTTCTATGATCCTTTCTAGGTCTGCTTACGTTGTTAGTATCTGCATGCACTATTTTGTTCTTGTCTACAAAGGTATAGACTGGCTTGTAGAGGTTCTCATCTTTTGTCCTAACACGTCGTTTTATGTATGCCTCGTCGCGTATTTCGGGTGGGTCTTCTCGATTTTGATTTAAGCGATTTGCGGCATGCGAGTAACTTCATAGTGTTCTGTGTCTGTCGAAAATGCTGTTTTAGCAATAGAATTTTCGTCCATTTCGATTTGAGGGAACCCTGAAGCTAAATCAATGGTTGTGAAAAATTTTGATCAGTTTAGTTGGTTTAAAAGATCTTCAATATTTGGAAGCGGAAATTTATCTGGTATGGTTTCTGAATTTAATTTTCTGTTGTCAATGACGACTCGAATTTTACATTTGCCGCTTACGTCGGGTTTTTTTGGTACCACCCATATTGGGCTATTGTACGGTGAGTTACTTTCTAGTATTATTCCATTATTTAACAAAGTTTTTATTTCTTGATTTACATCATCCTTAAAGTGTTGTATCTGTAATTTTGCGTATAAATAGGTCTGTCAGTTTTTAAAGGGATCGAATGTTTTAAAAAGTTTGTTTTCCTTAATTACCATTTTCTGTTTTTATAATTCGCAGATATTTCTTATGTAAATTAGTAACCGATACTTCTTCGTTATTTAAATGGGACACTCTAATTAATTCTTTTATATTTAATGTATATAATTTATTTTCTATTTTATCTTTATTTATATATTATATTTTCATTATTATCCGCTGATTGGTTTAATTTTATTATTTTTCCATTTAATTTATTTTCAATTTTATTCTTTATTTCATTAACAATATCATCTTATA
>NW_027114407.1:2015900-2020957 GCF_000696795.3 Halyomorpha halys | reverse complement strand
TTTAATTTTATTATTTTTCCATTTAATTTATTTTCAATTTTATTCTTTATTTCATTAACAATATCATCTTATACTTTTTCGCCATTGCTTATTATATTTTAATTATTATCCGTTGATTTGTCTAATTTTATCATTTTTCCATTGCGAATGTATACATTTTTTATAATTAGGTTGTTATTTTCCTCAAGATTCATTTTTATACCTATAGCTCGCATGGTTCCTATACCGAGCATTATATCAGATTAATGCTTTGAGGGGTGTAAAGTTTTATAGAGATAGGATATTGATGGCAATATTTCAGGGACGTTGGTTCAAAATCGAAGAGAAAGAGTTCTCCTCCCGAATCCAATCCTTACAGTATAAAATCCTTAATGCTCCTTACTTTGTCACAAATCAAGTCAGCCATCAGGACCTCAATGACCTATATGTTGCCAATTTGGCCAGAATCAAATACCAGGCTTCTCCTTCATTACCTCCTAGGCGTCTGAAAAGAAGAAGGCCTCGAGATCATTACCTCTAGAAATATTTCTGGAGTTCTATCAATGGGTAGATTCTCCACATGTTTGTATCTTGTTATTATAGCACTTACAGCAAATTTACTTGATGTATATATATGTATATAGTTGTAAATTACAATAAATAAATTATTAAAAACCTTCTCCTCAAATTAATACTTAATTTGTTTTTGGTAAATAATAGGTTTTTGGGAAGGATTGCGAACTGCTAAACTGAATTTGACAAATCAAATTATTTAACAAATAGTAAAATTTATTATTATACCTTGAAATATAGGTGGTAATTATCTACCAACCTATCCTGTAGAAATGGTGAGGCAATCTTTCATTTTTGAGGTGAAACTTTTTTACCGGAGTTCAACACCTGAAGGAAAATAAAATTATATGGGAATAAAGTGATTTCGTGATGTGAAATGACTAACCACTGTTACAGATATTCCTTTTTATTTAAATTTTCTTGAAATTATCATTTTTTGATCTGTGATAATGATGAATGATACGCAACAAAACACTTAGATTTTTTATAGTGTATCAGTTTGGGGATGATTTACTTTTAAAAGGTTCCTTCATTATTATGAAAAGCACTAGTTTTTGTAAAATAAAAATTAATTTTTTGAGCGAGTTATACAATATTTTTTTTAGTTTCTGATTATTATTATTTTTTTTTTTATCTTTCTCCTTGCTTAGGATCTGTAGTATCCGATAAGAAAATAATAATACTAATAATGAAGATTTATTTACAAATTTAATGCTATTATATAAGCAGATAGTTGACCGTAGATTAATAAGTGGAAAAGATGGTCGGGGGGGAGGAGGGGGTGCGGTCAGCAAAAAATAAACAAAAAAATACTTATTTGTGCTTACGTTTCGACCCAAGTTTCAGAATCTTTGCCGAAAGCTCCTCGATGAAGACGTAAAACTATTTTAAATGATTAAGGTTGCCAATTGTGTTTAATTAATGATTTTTCCAAAATATTGAGTAATTACAGTAAGAAAAATTGAAAGAAACTAATTATATAAAAAATATACGAGTAAAGAACGAAGCGCTGCCTCATTACCACGTATGTTGGCGCCCACAGGTGAGGTAAAGGGATTATGGTTGGAAATTCCTTAAGGCTTACTGATGACGTAGAAGGTGTACTACGTTTACAAAATTCTACAGAAAGTCATGCATCCTAATGAGGTAAATCCCTGATTATACAGTAAACTACTCCCTCGTTCGGGTCTCAGAGACCCCGTTTGAAAATTAGAAATTTAAGTATAGAACGTTTGCATTCCACTAGTGGGTTAAAATCGGTCCCAAACGAGGTTAAGTGATACAAGGTGTTGCACGATGTTCGCTGGCGTGGGGAGGGCTCATTAGAGAAAGGGATCTACATTATTTACTACGAAGGGAGCGGACATTTTTTTTTTTATACTAAGTTTCTGATTAGGAAAAGATTATTTTACGCTTTGAGGGATGTAAGTTTTTTTTTTTTAGATATAGGATTTAGATGGCAATATTTTAGGGACGTTGGTTCAAAATCGAACTGATAAAGAATTCTCTGATCGTAGACAGTGCTAAAGATATTAATAATTAAATAATTAGTAATTATTAAATAAATTATAGAAACTATAAAGTGAAATACAACTACGTTGATAAATTTTAGTAAGGAACTAGGTCTCGAAATAAATATAGATAAAACAAAATAATTAGTTAACAGAAAAACGGGAATAATTTCGGTCATATAGGAAGGAAACACATTTGAACAAGCTGAGAGGTTTACTTATTTAGGTTCTACAATAACTAGAAAAAAACGAAATTGATGAGAAAATAAAAACGAGGTTAAGGAGGAAAATGTTTGTTATTTTTTAATTTCGAAAGTGCTCTGCTCGCGCGTTCCCTCTAAAAACTTAAAAGTTAGAATTTACAAGACTATTATCCTTCCACGGATTTAACAGTTTAAGAGGCAAAAGTGGCCTCTTAAACTAAACAAACACCTTAAGGTTTTTGAAAGTAAAATATTACGTAAAATATTCGGTTCGAAAAAGGATAAGCTAACCGGGGTGTAAAGTTGTGGGATTTAGTAAATAACGGATCCCTAAAATGTTAACAAACTCTAAATAGATGGTTAATGTCCGAGAGGTAAACTGAGACTTAGGTGGAAGGATAGTGTTAAGACTGCTTTAGATTTGGGTTGGGAGTGCGTCACTGAACAGATGTTTGTAAAGAACGAATGTTAGTGTCGGCATTGAACCCTCTGGTTAGCTAAGCCTTTATTATTATGTAAAGGAATGAAAGAAATACATGAGCAATATTAGCTAAGCAATACATTTTGTGTAGCGTTTAAGTATTTCTTGTAGTTGCCAATTTCCATTACTACTACTACTCTATTTTCGGAAGACGTTTTACTGAAATATGTCGCAGTTTGAGTTAAAACAAGTCATGGAGTGGAACTGCAAGTCTTGGAGCAACGTGGTCATTTTTGAGTATGGAGGGGGAGGGGTAATTATTGATTATTTTCATAAATAATTTTTAATACTTTCCAGTTTTTTTTATAAATCGTTAAAGTATAAACGGGTAAGGTAAAAGTAAACTGAGATCAGATAACTGATTTATTCAGAATTAATTCATTTTTTTTTGTTATCATTATAATATTATGAAACCATTTTCAATATTATAATATTAATTTTATCTGCCTTTTTACTAATATGTTTGTGAATATGAAAGGTGCATTAAAATATTTTATTGATTTTGACCAAGGTACGAGAGTTGGATTATGTGTGGTCGGCTCTTCGTAAAACGTGTGACATGATGAGAACGATCGCCATCGAAGAAAAGATAGATTGCCTCCTTGCGTTCTTGGGAACGTGAGAACTCACTCCCACTACTATACCTGGAAGCAGTTAGAGCGCTTCTACAGCAGTGATATACTGCTTCTATTTACTGTTTAGGGGGAATGACTGCTTTACGAGAGCTACCGTTTTATGATGCCTTGTCCCGACAGCTACCGTAGTTAGGAGCAATTTGATACGCCCCCGCAAAGATTGTCCAGTCCTGTCCAAACAGACAAAATAAGACCGCTTCCAGACAAAGAACCTCTTACGGAACCCAAACAGTAATTATTTTTTACCTGAATGACCCTTTAAAATTACATTTCTTTTCGATTCAATAATGGACATAAAAAAATAATTTTTTACCTATCTGTGTTCGTGTTTATTATGAAATTGTCGTTTTTAGTTCTCAGTATTAAATCTTGTTTACAGAATGAGAATTAGCTTTACCAGTAATTCAGTACTCAAAGTGACGAAAAAATATTTGAGTATGTAGTTAAGTTGCGATGAAAAATCTTTAATCTTGCTAAGGAAGTTCTTTTCTCATTCATCATTAAAGTGACAATAAGTTCACTCTCCATAGTGTATACCACAAATGTCTACCATTATATTACAAGAGCTCAAGAGAAGAAAAAACGCAGTAATTTCACTCTAATTTTTTATTACTTTAATAAAAACTATATGCAGTTAGGAGTCAAAACCGATGATCCATAGTTGGAGAGAATAAACAATGGTGGCTGCTTCCGAACTTTAAAAATATAATTTTTCTGTCAAGTAAAAACGAAATTTTTTTATAGTAAATGTTACCAAAAAGTAAACATTTAAGTGTTCACAATAAGATGTACACTCCTTGAAGTTTACTCTCTTCCAAAAAAACAACCTAAAATCTTCTCTCATTTTTCATTTGTAGCTCCATATCCTGAAAACTACCTAAACAATAAAAACTTCAGAGTACATTTTTTAAATTATTGTAAATTATCTAAAATATGAATCCTAATAGACATCTGTATGCCAAATAGTTCCTGAGATATAGTATTTCATAAACTAAACTTTTTTTTTTTTCAAAACATGGAGTAATCAACATTTTGTGAATTTATTTGGCAAATATCATTAAAACTACTACTAAACTCCTACGAAAATAAACGTAAAAGATTACTTTACAGTACATTCAAACACCTTTTGAATGCTAATAGGCATATACAGATCAAATAGTTTCTGAGATATAGTTTTTTATAAAGCCAAAGTTCTTTTCTGAACAAGAAAGTGATATTTATTTTAGTGAATATGAAACATGCTATTTTTTTTTTCTTTTCTTACTTCCTTTATTATAAATAACAATATTAATATGTATCTAAGTATTTACAAACGTAACTGGTGATCTTCCTTTGTCATATGGCCTTATAAGGCGTTGGGCTGGGTCCGCTGAAGGCGGGGGTTACAATAGGGGTATTCATGATCTTTGGTTTAACATGTTAAAGCGTGTTAAATGGAAAAACTCATGTTAAATCGAAAAAAATTGCCTTCTTTTACCAGGGGTATTCATGATCTTTGGTTTAACATGTTAAAGCGTGTTAAATGGAAAAACTCATGTTAAATCGAAAAAAATTGCCTTCTTTTGCCGTGGTAAAACGAAATCACATTTAACATGGCTGAGAGTCTGTTACTTGGTCTGTTAAATGGAGAATGACGTCACACAATAGACCAGTTGAGATCGCCACCATTTTTGTT
>NW_027114407.1:2013289-2015709 GCF_000696795.3 Halyomorpha halys | reverse complement strand
TGCTAATAGGCATATACAGATCAAATAGTTTCTGAGATAAATTTTTTTATAAAGCCAAAGTTCTTTTCTGAACAAGAAAGTGATATTTATTTTAGTGAATATGAAACATGCTATTTTTTTTTCTTTTCTTACCTCCTTTATTATAAATAACAATATTAATATATATCTAATTATATACAAACGTAACTGGTGATCTTCCTTTGTCATGTGGCCTTTTTTTTCAGCGTGGTCTTGAAGAGGTGTCACAGCAACGGGGCAAAACATGCTGTTTCTACGAAGATACGCTAATAATTTTATTATTGTACATTAAATTATCGGAGAAGATATATGTAATAAACTACTTTATAGTATATTCAACTGAGTCCTGGCAGACATCTGTACGTTTAATTATTTCTGAGATATAGTTTTTCTTTAACCAAAAATTGTGTCCAAACAACTAGAAATTAATATTTTGTGAATTTATATCGGCAAATATCATAAAAACTAATAATCCTACGAAGATAAACGTCATACACTACTTTATAGTACGTGAAGCTAGCGTTAATTTGGACTGCTAACAGATATCTGTACGTCTAATGGTTTCTGAGACACAGATTTCCCAAAGAAAATTCACCAATTACTGATTTTTTAGTAACACACTTGTGAAGGAAAAAGCAGGACTCTGGAAGATCACGGTGCTTCCCACTCAACCGAGTCATTGGTATTGAAAGTCAGCGGAGGCTGAGAGAGGACGTTAGCCGCAGACGCTCAGGACTTGAAGAATCTGGCCATTGGATAATTGTAGGGTTTGGTGAAACTAGACAGGGATTAGAATGATGAGTGGGTTTCTCATAAAATGTAGTGAATTTGAATTCAATAAGGTCCGGGACAAATGGGATGTAGAATATTGTTCGTTACATACTTATGTTCCAAGGATTTTGGTCTTATAGGATTGAATGTGTTTGAAGAATTCACAGATGTCTCCAACTCTATTACTTAACTCTGGACTGATTTTAGTATTTATTGTAAAGTAGTAGTTGTCCGCTGAAACCTGAAATTTTCTATTTAATATTCTATATAATTGTTTAAATCTTCGTTGAAATTCTTTTCTTTCAAGTTTTTTTCCAATTTCCATTTCCACATTATTGAATTTATTTATATTTGATACTTCAATTTTTTTATTACACACTTATGTAAAATAACAACTTATTTATGTACATAATTTGACTTTTCTATCACATAAAAATTCCCATCCCTAGTGATGACTGTATGATGTGACAGGAGATGCGTTAATTTATCCCGAGCGTCGATATTGATTAGACAACAAGAGGCTGACAGGAGAGAAGAGAAGGGTTGGACGAGGCTGAGATGATGGATGAGGCGATCGGTGGAGGGGGTAGTAGATGGGCGGGGGGCACCTAGCAGTAGATGGGGAGCGGTTAATCGGTCCCCCGGGCCGCCATCTGCTTTTGATTGAATTTAAATTGTTCCTCCCCACGTCCCCACGGGCCAAAAAACTTCAGCCACTGCCCCTTAGATTTATAGTTCAAGACTTCGCCCCTTCTATATAGAGGATCTACAATATTAACTGCCGCTTATCGCCTCCATTAGCTTCTTCATCATATTATTATACGACATGATACGTATTGTCTGTTTGATGAATGTTTCGCCGGGTGACTTTGTCCTTTAGGAAAACAATTGGTGCGGTGTTCACATCACAAATTTTACTTACCAGTCTTCTGTAAGTTGAAATAAACCCTAATGATTTGTAAACAAGAATATTTTTTCTTACAATAACTCCTTATTAGGAAGAAAAGTTCATGTAGACTTAAGAAAGACTTGGTAAAACATTTGAAGAGGAGGCTGAAGAAATTTAATCTTTTGGAAAGAGATAGTATTTTGTGGCAGTCTCATGGTGACGGGGCTCACCAGGTTTGTTGAGTCAGAACAGGTTTTTCATGTGGGTCTGCCATCTTTGTGGCTGTCCTGTCGGTGAGTCCTGAACAGTGGGTTTGTGCAGTACTGGCAGCTATCAAAGAATTTATTTTATAATTATTTGTATACCACTGGTCCTATGTTGTTTACAAGGTCGGTTTCCTACCATTTCTTGTAGTTTATATGGCTCCAACTCACGAGTTTCTAGTAGTTTGGTGAAGTGAAGGGAAGGGAAAGATTTTGAACAAAAACAATTATGTCGGTCTGATGCTATAAAAAATCCTATTGCTTGAATTGATATCTTGAAGTACGTTTGCACTATGTGATATAATTATTCATAAATTTTGTTTTAACTATAAAATTATGTTTAATAATTCCTTGTGCTTAAATTAATTCATTAATATTATTGGAACATAGTTATAATAACAAATTGTTAGTTTTCTCCTAATACATTTTCCCTTACTCAAATATAAATAAAAATTGTTAGTAAAATAATTGATTTTTTT
>NW_027114407.1:2011982-2013156 GCF_000696795.3 Halyomorpha halys | reverse complement strand
TTAATTATGTTATAACTTATTAATTACGGATTTGTTATTAAGAATAATTAAATATTATAACTTATTAATTAACTGCTTAGTTATGATGACTTACTAATGAACTGCTCAATTATTAAGATTTATTAAGTATTATAACTTATATTAATAACACTGTACTTACTAATTATCCTATAACAATTTTAACTTATCTTAAATATATTATACTTCGTATTTAATTACTATGACTTATATTAATTATATTATAAGCCCCCAGGTGCGTAACCTTTTAACCAAGTATTTTTCATGTAGATTTACATCAGATAGATTACATCCATTAAAAGAAATTTCTTTACTGACTATGCAAAATTCTTTGTCCCTGCTGACTCATAATCCTAATATCTTTGTAAACAACAATGGAGTCCAATAGAGCTATCTATCGCTGTACACAATGAAACTTATCAAGGGAACCACTTAAACTCCTCCCCGGTTGTTTTACTCCTGATAATTCTAAGGGCTATTGAAATTACACGTACCTGAAATACAAGTGCGAAAAAGTTATTTTGAAAACTTTAAAGATAAGAAAGCACAAACATCTTATGGTGACGATAAAAACAAGCCCTAAATGGTTTTGGATTAGATAAGGCTAGGTTTCAAGAGGATTGTCGGTCAAAAGTTTACTAAGCCTTAACTAAACTAATCTAGCTTAGATTTATTGTAACTAAACAAGAAATCATTTGAATGCTCACCAAAAACTGAATGCTAATTAGTTATTATTCTAATATCAAGTTTGGCCCACGTTTGGAATAACCAGCACCGTCATAATCAGTCACACGCAGATGCAAACAGATAAGAACTAAACATATTGCTAATACTGTAATAAATTACACATCAATATTACAATTAAAGTAAGTAATATTAGTTTATTTTACTGGTTTGAAAGAAGGACAAATATAGTTTTCATCTAATGTATTATTAATAGCCATTAGACAATCAATAAATTATTGAAAACTATTTTTGCTCTTCTTTACCATCTCTTTCTAATTCATATACGGCAAATAATCTATATATAATAAATACATAGTACTTCAAAAATATACATAGTATTTTACTATCACAACTTTAAAGTTCCGTAGCATGTCTATCAACTTATTACCAGAATATAATTGAGTTTGTTTTTTCTATATTAATTCATATT
>NW_027114407.1:2009806-2010742 GCF_000696795.3 Halyomorpha halys | reverse complement strand
GTTAGTTTGATGAAAGCCTTACACCTAGTACAAATTCCCTTCATCAAATACAAACACAAAACGAGCTAAATGGTCAATATAAAAAAAAAATAATATTATAGTTTAGAATAGTATATAGTATTCTGGTAAGTAAGTAATTTAGTAGATAAGAATAGCAGATATGTAGTATATACTTATATATAATACAATATGAGGAGAGGTATTATGATTGTGAAAAATTTCGAATCTGAGTTTTCAACGAAAATATACCACTTAAGGTCTCCTCAGCTCTAATAGCGAACTCTCACAAAATAACAGCCCAGCTCAAAAAAAAAAAATAATAATTGTTATTTCTTATAATAACAATTTATAAAAATAAATGGGATGATAGAAAAACCTTTTCGTTGAAATCGAATGGCTATTTTTTCGCTTTTAATTTTAGATTAACTTACACTATGAACTATCATATAAGCAAACTATCTTGTTATTTGTTGCTTTCAAAACATTTTTCAATTTGGATGTGAGGTGTAAATTTTTATTTAAGATTGTCTTTGAGGAAGGCCGAATTTGACGAAACGTTAAACTGTTGATGTAATAAAGAGTGTTGATTCCTTTCAATATTCTTGCTGCTAGCTATGTATAAATAAGATTTTGATTATATTTTCCTTTATACAAATAAAGGAAAAGTTATTAAATCTTTATATTTTCTTTAACGAGTACGTTTCGTTGTAAATATTTTACATTTTATAAAAACTACTCAAATTTTTATACGGGCATATTTTATAATAACTGGAAGTTAAATATCTTTTCATCTATAATTTTACCTTAATATGTAAATAGATGCCTACCATAAAACAAAATTTAATAAAATATTATACTACAAAATATTTAAAAAAAAAAAAAAAACGCACTAAAAATATATTAATTTATGTTCTGCGGGGAAAATAAAAATGTATT
>NW_027114407.1:2008885-2009756 GCF_000696795.3 Halyomorpha halys | reverse complement strand
CTAAAAAAAAAAAAATAAATAAATAAAAAAATAATAATTGTTATTTCTTATAATAACAATTTATAAAAATAAATGGGATGTTAGAGAAACCTTTTCGCTAAAACAGAATAACCTTAAGTGCAACTTAATATAATCGATTTTACACACGTTTACCCTAGTGCCAAAATACATATGTACATACATTTTTCACTTGTATATATTATAATTGTTAGTTCTCATTTTTTAGGAGGTAAAAAAAAAAATATATTCCCCGTAGCAATACTTTCCCATAATGTATTTATGTATTATACGTGAAGTAATAAACTACTATTATTATTTAATAAATCAAATGATATCCTTGTTAAGTCTCAACACTCTTTATTATAACAACACTCCAACGTTTCGGCCAATTCGACCATCCTCAAGGACAATCTTAAATATAAATGTGTACCTCACATCCAAATTTAAAAATATTTTGACGGCTATTCTGCCCAGGTCATTAATAAGTTAAATCACCCTATTTTTTCAACTTCATTAATTTTTAAAACTTTTAATTTTAGATTAACTTACACTATGAACTATCATATAAACAAACTATCTTGTTATTTGTTGCCTGCAAAACATTTTTCAATTCTGCAAACAATTTGGATGTGAGGTGTAAATTTATATTTAAGATTGTCTTTGAGGAAGGCCGAATTTGACGAAACGTAGGACTGTTGATGTAATAAATAGTATTGAGACTTAACAAGGATACTATTCGATTTATTTAATTAATAAATACCAGTCACAAGAAATTCCCATCATTTCTACATTATCGGGAATAATAAAAAAGTTGCCGCTTTGAAACAGAAAAGGATTAATTTAAACTCCGAGTAGGAAACAGATTGTTTCT